>NW_024070213.1:53394391-53629726 GCF_014754425.2 Oryx dammah | reverse complement strand
ATCACAGAGCTAGTCTAGACTTTATCCCTGAGCTCTGGATCAGGAAGTTTGTTCTTAACCACTATATTATACTGTGGAAAATAAATTCTATTATTGTAAGTCTGAAGTTAATTTTTAAAAGAAAAAATCACATATCATTGAATTCTCATTTCATATATTAATACAAAGAGCAGTTTTGAATCACTGTCTCCAGGCTTCAAAAATTTTTTAATACCTTGACCATGTTTCTCCCTAATGATATAATATTTCTGTGAGGTGAGTAGATTCAGGTCACTGCCAATAGATCTTCACACTACTGCCCTCATACAGGATCTCAGTGAAACATGCCAGTGTGTTTAGTGCAACTTGCAGTTAGGCCTAATGGCGCCCCACTCCAGCACTCTTGCCTGGAAAATCCCATGGGCGGAGGAGCCTGGTGGGCTGCAGTCCAGGGGATCGCTGAGGGTTGGACACGACTGAGCGACTTCACTGTGACTTTTCACTTTCATGCATTGGAGAAGGAAATGGCAGCCCACTCCAGTGTTCTTGCCTGGAGAATCCCAGGGACGGGGGCGCCTGGCGGGCTGCCGTCTATGGGATCGCACAGAGTCGGCCACGACTGAAGTGACTTAGCAACAGCAGCTGCAAGAATATCTGTTCTATCTAAGCTGTAAAGACAGTTATGTGACCGTTTGCCCTGAAATTTCCCTTTTTTTCCTCGCTATAGTTGTGCACACATCTACTCAGTGTACCCTTGACAGGGTCAGCTATTGTGGATAAGTATGCCTTTCCATCAGAGTTCATCTGCAGAACACACCTCAAGAATTGACTGGCTCTGCTTATCAAATTCTCCACTATTTAATAAACAAGATCGTAATATAAAATGGTTTTCATTTAGGTTTTTGTCATGAAACTGTGGCAGTCTGTTGTGATGGAAGGATTTCAGACCAGAATATCTGATCTTAGTTTTTGTTCTGATGCTAAGATTGTTCTGGGATCCTGGGTCAGTTGTTGAGCTATTCTGGACCTTGGTTTCCTCATCTGGTATTTGAAGATTTTGGACTAGGTCCACAGACTTTTCCCAACTCTAATGTTGTGTGCTTGTGCAGTTTTGCAATCCAATACAATTTTATAAAAAGGAGAAAAGCAGTTGTCATGGCAACTGTTATTTAATACACTAGGCTGTTTCTTTTATTGTCAACTTACTGAGGTGTAATTAACAAAATAGTAATTTAAAGTGTACTCCATGATGATTTGATATATGTATGTATACAGATTATGAAAGGATTCCTACCATCGAGTTAATCACTAACTCACAGATTCAAATTTGTTTTTTTGTTTGTTTCTTGATGAGAACACTTCTACTTTCCTAGTAAATTTTAATGCTATAATACAGTATAGCATACTCACCATGTTTTACATTACAGCCTCAGACCTTATTCATCTTAGAACTGAAAATTTACCACCTCACCATATTTTCCCCAGCCCCTAACCTCCAGACAACCACAAATCTACTCTGCTTCTAAGAATTGGGTATTTTTAGATTATACATCTAAGTGAGATCATATGTATTTGCCTTACCGTCTGATTTATTTCACTTAGCATAATTCCTTTGAGGTTTGTACATCTCATGCATATAGCAGGATTTCCTGTTTTTAGCTAAATGATATTCCACTGTGTATATATACTGTATTTTCTTTCTCCATTCGTCCATCAGTGACACTGTCTTGGTTGTTTCCATGTCTTGGCTGTTGTGAATCACGCTGCAGTGAAAACAGAGATGCACCAGGTGTCTCTTTGGGAAAACATTTTGTTTCCTTTGGAAATGTACCCAGAAATGGGGTTGCTGGATCGTATAGCAGTTCTCTTTTTAATTTCTTGAGAAACCTCCGTATTGCTTTCCACAGTGGCTATACCAATTTACATTCCCACCAACAGCATATAGGAGTCTTTTCTTCTACATCCTCACCAGCATTTGTTATCTCTTGTTTATTTGACATTAGATATCCTAACGGGTATGAGATAATATCTCACTGTGGTTTTGATTTGCACTTCCCTGGTGATGTGTGAGGTTGAGTATCTTTTTATGGACTTTTTGGCCATTTGTATGTTTTCTTAGGAGAAATGTCTCTTCAGGTCCTTTGCTCACTTTTTAATTGAATTACTGCTTGTTTTTTGCTGTTGCGTTGTTCTTGTTGCATGAGTTCTTGTATACTCCATAACCAAAAAAAAGAAAAAAGAAGCCTGAGCACAGCATAGCCGAATCTCTGAGGCATCCATCCATCTGTGTACCTGAAAGTTAGTGGACTGAACTCCAGAGGAGGCAGCAGACTGGGGGGAGTGCTGGTGGAGCTAGTGGTGCCAGAGGTAGTGACAGCAGAGAGGTGACTGGCAGTGAGCCGATGCAACCTCTCCAGCAGAAGGTGGAGGGTGAGGTGATGAAGGTGTGTCTGCCTAGCCATGTGCGCTGCAGCTGGAGGGAGCAGCTGCTCTCTCTAAAGAGAGACTGCAGTGACTGGGGTTGGGGTAGGGAAAGTGGAGGGCAGTAGGCGGACAAGAAGGAACCGAAGGAAAGCATCTTCTGCTGTTTGCTCTAGGAGATAACTGCCCATGGACCTCTGGGGTTCCCTGACCTGAGGAGCACCCTACCAGGTTGTGGGCACACCCAAAGTCCCAAGTACTACGTGCACCCCTCTCCTGCTCTGCCAGCACCTCTTGCTTTGTTAATGCATTCTTTCCCTGAGTGCCCAGTCACTCAGTTGTGTCCAACTCTGCGACTCCAAGGACTGTAGCCCGCCAGGCTCCTCCGTCCGTAGAATTTTTCAGGCAAGAATACTGGAGTGGTTTGCAATTTCCTATCCTTTCCTTACCTTAGTGGTAAGGAAAGCAAAACTTGTGCTATAGTGCTACCCTCTAAAGAATGAAATGAAGGCACCTAACCACCAGCCTGTTGGACTGTTAGAACCAAAGTAAACAAAACCTTATCTAAGTAAGGAATGTGTCTGCTACTTCAAATGCAGCAGCAGGGGCACTTCTCCTCAAACACCATGAAAAATCATGGTAATGTGATGTCACAAAAAGAAAATGACAATTTTCTGGCAACTGAAACAAAAAATATAGAATATTGTGATATAACTGACAAGGAATTTAAAATAGCTGTTATGAAGAAGTTCAGTGAGCTATAGGAAAACTCAGAAAAGTGCTACAAATGGTTTCAGGGATAAAATTAGCAAATGGTAGAAGTACTTTACCAAAGACACTGAAATTCTAAAAAAGATCCATACAAATTCTGGAGCTGAAGAACTCAAATGAGATGGAAAATGCTTTATAATGCATTAGAAATAGAGCAGATCATAATTGAGGAGAGAATTAGAAGTTCCATGAAGGAAATATGGAGAAGGAAATGGCAACTCACTCCAGTATTCTTGCCTAGAGCATGCTGTGGACAGAGGAGCCTGGTGGGCTGCTGTCCACAGGGTTGCACAGAGTCGGACATGACTGAAGCGACTTAGCATGCATGCATGCACTGGAGAAGGGAATGGCAACCCACTCCAGGATCCTTGCCTGGAGAATCCCAGGGACAGAGGAGCCTGGTGGGCTGCCGTCTATGGGGTTGCACAGAGTCGGACACAACTGAAGTGACTTAGCAGCAGCAGCAGCAGCATGATGGAAATATAGCAATGATTCAGATGGAAGAGAGAAAACTAAGACTTAAAAGTGAAGAAAACCCTGTAAGAACTAACTCCAGTAAAAAAGCCAACATAAGTATAATGAGTATCCCAAAAGAAGAGGGAAAAATGGGGCAGAGTTTATTTATAGAAATAATACCCTAGAACTTCCCAAACCTAAAAAAGAAACTCTGTCTAGAAGTCCATAAAGCTAATAGAACACCTTATTATGTATCTCCAAGATACATTATATTAAAACTGTCAGAAGTCAAGGTAAAGGATTTTAAAGGTAGAAAGGAATAAAAGACAGTAACCCACAAAGGAACTCTCCGTTAAGCTATCAGCCAAAGTTCTACCTGGAGAAGGAAATGGCACCCCACTCCAGCATTCTTGCTTGGGAAATTTCACGGACAGAGGAGCCTGGGAGATTACAGTATATAGGGCTGCAAAAGAGTCGGACTCGACTTAGCGACCAAACAACAGAAACTCGACAGGCCAGGAGAGAGTGGAATAACATGTTCAAAATATTTAAATAAAAACTACAGCCGAGAACATTCTATCCAGCAAAATTATCCTTCAGATATGAAGGAGAGAGAAATCTTTCCCCAGACAAACAGAAGCTGAGGGATTTTCCAACATTAGAACTGCTTTACAAGAAATGTTGAACAGAGCTCTTCAAGCTGAAATAAAAACATGAAATCATCCAAAGCTCTGATTAAGCTGATAAGTAGAATTAGAACACTAACTCTTTTATATAAATAATATATTAAGCTTAAAAAATAATAGTGACTACTACTACTTAGTAATTAAATTACAGAATCAAAAATATAAAAAGGGAAGTATAAAAGATGGAACCCTTATAGGGGAATGAAGATAAATTGCTATGCCCAGAAAAAGGACTATTTTATCTATAAGACATTTTATGTAAACCTCATGGTAACCCCAAAGTGTAAGTCTAAAGACACAAAATATTTAAAAAGGTGAGGTGGGAGAGAATCACCATAGAAAACCACCAACTTATAAAGGTACCCAGAAACAGAAGGAAAAAGAAATAATGGAGAGAGAAACAGGAGGCAAAAGATAAAATGGCAGTAGTAAATCCTTACATATAATCACACTAAGTGTAAATGGATTGAACTGACCAATTTAAAAGCACCAGAAAGGCTGGATAGATTAATAAAAGAAAGACCCAACAATATTCTGCCCATAGGAAACTCATTTTAGAAACACACATAAGCTAAAAGTAAAATGTTGGAAGATAACATTCCAAGCAAACTAATGGAAAGAAGCTAGCATAGCCATACCTCTATTGGACAAAATAGACTTCAAGCCTAAAAGGGTTACAAGACAAAGGGGTTTGGGGAGTCTCTGCCTTGGATGGGAGCCTTAAAAGTTGGGGCACTAGGTGTGTGGTCCAAACCCTTCACTCTTCAGGGAGTGACTGAGAGTTGAGGGTTCCCTGCTGATTGTATGGTGCTCTGCCTGGTATGGGATATACGGTGTGAATGTGTCTCAGTCTTTCCCACCTGTTTTGATGTGATATTTTCTCTTTTGCCCAGTATATAGGAGTCACTCAGCTAGTTTCTGGATCCCTCTTAGAGGGACTTGCTCCCTGTGTAGCTGTACATTTAGTGACTCTGTTGGAGGAAGGAAATTGGGGAGCCTCCAGTGTTGCTACCTTAGGCCCACTTCTTCTCTGTTTCTTTCCTTTTTAAAATTAATTTTCTTTTTATTGAAGGATAATTGCTTTACAGAATTTTATTGTTTTTTGTCAAACCTCAACATGAATCAGCCATAAGTATACATCCCTTTTGAACCTCCCTCCCATTTCCCTCCCTATCCAAACCCTCTAAGTTGATACAGAGCCCCTGTGGAGTTTCCTGAGTCATTCAGTAAATTCCCATTGGCTATCTATTTTACATATGGTAATGTAAGTTTCCATGTTACTCTTTCCATACATCTCACCATCTTCTCCCCTTTCCCCATGTCCATAAGTCTGTTCTCTATGTCTATTTCTCCACTGCTGCTCTGTAAGTAAATTCTTCAGTACCATTGTTCCAGGTTCCGTATATATGCTTTAGAATACAATATTTATCTTTCTCTTTCTGACTTACTTCACTCTGTATAATAGGTTCTAGGTTTATCCACCTCACTAGAACTGACTCAAATGTGTTCCTTTTTAGGGCTGAATAATCTTCCACTGTGTATATGTACCATGACTTCTTTATCCATTCATCTGTCAATGGACATTTAGGTTGCTTCCATGTTCTAGCTATTGTAAATAGTGCTGCAATGAACAATGGGATACATGTGTCTTTTTCAACCCTGGTTTCCTCAGGGTATATGACTAGGAGTGAGATTGCTGGGTCATACGGTGGTTTTATTCCTAGTTTTTTTAAGGAATCTCCATAGTGGCTATATCAATTTACATTCCCACCAACAGTGCAAGAGCATTCCCTTTTCTCCACACCCCCTCCAGCAGTTATTGTTTGTAGACTTTTTGATGATGACAGGTGTGAGGTGATATCGCATTGTAGTTTTGATTTGCATTTCTCTAATAATGAGTGATGTTGAGCATCTTTTCATGTGTGTGTTAGCCACCTGTATGTTTTCTATGGAGAAATGTCTGTTTAGGTCTTTTTCCCACTTTTTGATTGGGTTGTTTGTTTTTCTGGTACTGAGTTGTATGAGCTGCTTATGTATTTTGGAAATTAATCCTTTGTCAGTTGTTTCATTTGCTATTGTTTTCTCCCATTCTGAGTGTTGTCTTTTTACCTAACTTATAGTTTTCTTTGCTGTGCAAAAGCTTTTAAGTTTAATCAGGTCCCACTTGTTTACTTTTGTTTTTATTTCCATTACTGTAGGAGGTGGGTCATAGAGGATCTTGCTTTGATTTATGTCATTGAGTGTTCTGCTGGTGTTTTCCACTAAGAGTTATAGGATTATAACTCTTCAAAAAATGGGCATAGAAGGAATCTACCTTAACATAGTAAAAGCCATATATGATAAGCCTATAGCAAACATTATTCTCAATGGTGAAAAACTGAAAGCATTCCCTCTAAGATCAGGAACAAGACAAAGGTGTCCACTTTCACCACTGTTATTCAACATAGTTCTGGAAGTCGTAGCTACAGCAATCAGAAGAAAAAGAAATAAAAGGAATCCAGGTTAGAAAAGAAGCAGTAAAGCTTTCACTGTTTGCAGATGACATGGTACTGTATATAGAAAACCCTAAAGATTGTATCAGAAAATTACTAATCAGTGAACTTAGCAAAGTTGCAGTATACAATATCAATACACAGAAATCACTTTCATTTCTATATACTAACAATGAAAGATCAGAAAGAGAAATTAAGGAACCATCCCATTCACCTTTGCAACAAAAATAGTTAAATATCTAGAAATAAACTTTCCCAAGGAGACAAAAGAACTGTATACAGAAAATTATAAGACACTGATTTTGAACTGTGGTGTTGGAGAAGATTCTTGAGAGTCCCTTGGACTGCAAGGAGATCCAACCAGTCCATTTTGAAGGAGATCAGCCCTGCAATTTCTTTGGAAGGAATGATGCTAAAGCTGAAACTCCAGTACTTCGGCCACCTCATGTGAAGAGTTGACTCATTGGAAACGACTCTGATGCTGGGAGGGATTGGGGGCAGGAGGAGAAGGGGATGACAGAGGATGAGATGGCTGGATGGCATCACTGACTCGATGGACGTGAGTCTGGGTGAACTCCAGGAGTTGGTGATGGACAGGGAGGCCTGGCGTGCTGCGATTCATGGGGTCGCAAAGAGTCGGACACGACTGAGCAACTGAACTGAATGAAAGAAATCAAAG
This sequence comes from Oryx dammah, assembly GCF_014754425.2. Classification (NCBI taxonomy): domain Eukaryota; kingdom Metazoa; phylum Chordata; class Mammalia; order Artiodactyla; family Bovidae; genus Oryx; species Oryx dammah. The sequence continues at coordinate 53,622,242 of NW_024070213.1, read as the reverse complement.
ATGACATAAACAGATGGAGAGATATTCCATATTTCTGGGTAGGAAGAATCAATATTGTGAACATGACTATACTACCAAATGCAATCTACAGATTCAAAGTGATCCCTATCAAATTACCAATGGCATTTTTCAGGGAACTAGAACAAAAAATTTCACAATTCATATGGAAACACAAAAGACCCCAAATAGCCAAAGCAGTCTTGAGAAAGAAGAATGGAGCTGGAGGAATCAACCTTCCTGACTTGAGATTATACTACAAAGCTACAGTCATTGAGATAGTATGGTACTGACACAAAAACAGAAATATAGACCAATGGAACAAGATAGAAAGCCCAAATATAAGCCCATGCACCTACGGGTAAAGTAATGCTCAGAATTCTCCAAGCCAGGCTTCAGCAATACGTGAACCGTGAACTTCCTGATGTTCAAGCTGGTTTTGGAAAAGGCAGAGGAACCAGAGATCAGATTGCCAACATCCAATGGGTCATCAAAAAAGCAAGAGAGTTCCAGAAAAACATCTATTTCTGCTTTATTGACTATGCCAAAGCCTTAGACTGTGTGGATCACAATAAACTGTGGAAAATTCTGAAAGAGATGGGAATACCAGACCACCTGACCTGCCTCTTGCTTCCTGACCTGCATATAGGTTTCTCAACAGGTAAAACTGGACATGGAACAACAGACTGGTTCCAAATAGGAAAAGGAGTACATCAAGGCTGTATATTGTCACCTTGCTTATTTAACTTCTATGCAGAGTACATCATGAGAAATGCTGGGCTAGAAGAAGCACAAGCTGGAATCAAGATTGCTGGGAGAAATATCAATAACCACAGATATGCAGATGATACCACCCTTTTGGCAGAAAGTGAAGAGGAACTAAAGAGCCTCTTGATGAAAGTGAAAGAGGAGAGTGAAAAGGTTGGCTTAAAGCTCAACATTCAGAAAACGAAGATCACGGCATCTGGTCCCATCACTTCATGGGAGATAGATGGAGAAACAGTGGAAACAGTGTCAGATTTTATTTTTCTGGGCTCCAAAAATCACTGCAGGTGGTGATTGCAGCCATGAAATTAAAAGACACTTACTCCTTGGAAGAAAAGCTATGACCAACCTAGACAGCATATTAAAAAGCAGAGACATTACTTTGCCAACAAAGGTCCGTCTGTCAAGGCTATGGTTTTTCCAGTGGTCATGTATGGATGTGAGAGTTAGACTATAAAGAAAGCTGAGTGCCCCCAAATTGATGCTTTTGAACTGTAGTGTTTGAGAAGACTCTTGCGAGTTCTTTGGACTGCAAAGAGATCCAACCAGTCCATCCTAAAGCAGATCAGTCCTTAGTGTTCATGGGAAGGACTGATATTGAAGCTGAAACTCCAATACTTTGGCCACCTGATGCAAAGAGCTGACTCGTTTGAAAAGACCCTGATGCCAGGAAAGATGGGGGGCAGGAGGAGAAGGGGATGACAGAGGATGAGATGGTTGGATGGCATCACCGACTCAATGGACATGGGTTTGGGTGGACTCTGGGAGTTGGTGATGGACAGGGAGGCCTGGCGTGCTGCCGTTCATGGGGTCACAGTTGGACACGACTGAGTGACTGAACTGAGCGACCTCTGGATACCTTATTTTTGACAAATGAGGCAAGAATATACAATGGGCCAAAGACAGCCTCTTCAATAAATGGTGCTGTGGAAGCTGGACAGCTACATGTAGAAGAACAAAATTAGAACACTTCCTAACACCATACACAAAGATAAAATAGATTAAAGATCTAAATGTAAGGCCAGAAACTATAAAATTCTTCTGTTTCTTAATCAGCCTGTTTTCCCTTAAAGAAATCAGCCTCTATTGTTATGTAGACCCAAAGGTCTCCTCAGTTCCCAGTTACATCATTCAGTGAATAAAACCAGTTACTTAACTTTCTTATGTCTAAGTTCCTGTATCCTTAAAATGGTATTGATAATAGTGCCTCATAATGTAGAACATTTATCATCAGGCAAGTTACATGGTGATAAAAATATTAATAATATAATACTAATTCTGAAAATAATAAAAATAGTTAGCATTTATTGAGTATATACTCTGTCAGGCAGTGTTATATGTATTAACTCAAATAATCCTCAAAACACTCCAAGGGTAGATGTTACTCTTATCCCCCCATTGGGTCATGTCCAAATTCTCACAGCCAGAAAGGAGTAGAACCAGAATACAGGCCAACCTAGGTAGACAGACTGTAGAACCTACACTCTTAACCACTAATCACATTCTCAATAGTAAGATTATTAATATATTGCTGTAAATAATCAATATTTTTTAATGGAATTCAGTATGTGCCCACAACTGCTGTATTCTGTGAGGTAGATAGTACTGTTATCCCCATTTTATATAGGAAACTGAGGCCCCTAGAAGCTAATTAAGAACACAGTTGGTCATGGCATAGGCAGGATTTGAACCCAGGCAGTTTGCACCCTAAATCTGTGTTCTTTGCCACAGTGCCTCAATGTGAGCTATTATTACCATTGCACTCAATTCAGGCCAGTTTCCATGAATAACACAATACAATTATTATTAAATATTATTTAATAATATAGTTATATATTAGATGTAATATTATGGAGAGATGTAATATGGTGTCTATCTACTGGAGCATATAAGGCTTTTTGTGGTCTATTGGAACTGTGTTTATGCTCTTCCTGTTGTTACCTATAACCCCCCAAAACAGGTTCCCGGCTTCCACATTAGTTTGGAAAAACACCAAGCAGGTAGAGGAGTTATTTTGCCATGCCTCACCAAATAAAAGAGGAAGGAAGTGCAAAAGTCTATGAACATTCAAGCTGTTAAGGTTTGAAATTTCAAGCAGATTACTGTGTTTAAAACATTTAAGAAGATAGTTTGTGTCAGTAAGTCATACCTGAGCAGTGTTTTCCAAATATCTTAGTGGTGTTGATCTAAGACAGGGGTAGGCAAACTTCTGTAAAGAGCCAGATAGTAAGTATTTCTTCTTTGAGAGTCAAACTGCTCTTTGTCACAACTGCTCAACTCTGTTGTTGTAGTACAAAAACAGTCAGGTGATGTGTAAACATATCTGTGGCTGAGTTGCAATAAAACTTTCTTTACAAAAACTGGTGATTGGTCAGATTTGGCCCATGAACCATAGTTTGCTGATCCTTAATCTAAGAGAGATGTCAGAGGATGAGATGGCTGGATGGCATCACTGATGCAATGGACATGAACTTGGGCAAACTTCAGGAAATGGTGAGGGACAGTGAGGCCTGGCATGCTGCAGTCAATGGGGTTGCAAAGAATTGGACACAACTGGGTGACTGAAAAACAATCTAAGAGAGAGTTTGCCCACTACAGCAGGTATTTAATGCTAGTGAATTTGGAAATCAGCAGCCACTAGGAGACATATACTTAAAAACAATGTTAATGCTGTGTTTACTTCCCCCTTCCTTATTTTCTGTAAAACCTGACCTTGCTGTCATCCCACATTTACTGAATAAGGTACTTGTAAACCATGGTTAGCTAAGGCTTACGATATTCACATTGCTATGAAAGTATACATACCTGATTCCAGTCACTTGATTCATTAATATACTGAGGCTTGGCTTTAGGGACAGGCTTTCAAGGGCTTCCCTTGTAGCTCAGTTGGTAAAGAATTTGCCTTCAATCAGGAGACCTGGATTCAATCCCTGGGTCAGGAAGATCCCCTGGAGAGGGGGATCCAGTATTCTTGCCTGGAGAATCCCATGGACAGAGGAGCCTGGCAGGCTACAGTCCATGGGGTCACAAGAGTCGGACACAACTTAGCGACTAAATCATCACCACCAACAATGATGACCAAACAAGTTTTGAAAGACCATACAGAATGAGAATAGTGAATATGCCTTGTTTTGAGCAAATCATTTTGCTAAATATTTTGGCACAGGGGTAACTTATTTCAAACAAATATTTACTTAAGAAAAATGGTTAAAGTTTTTTTTTTTTTTTAACAATATTTAGGCCATTTCAAAAGGGCATTAAAATACAGGTGTGTTTTTTTTTTTTTTTGCCAGAAGCTTTCATTAATTATTAGCTCTATCAGAAATGTACTTGTTAGCATCAAAATTAGTTGAGATCAACTTTATAACTTAATCATATAAGTAACCTTCATTATTCCTTTGAAATTATCATTAAATTCCATTTAAAAGTTACATTTCAAAGTCTTGTGTAATTTATTTATTTTTGTCTTTTTTTTGTCTTGTATAATTTAATGACATTTTGTTGCTGTTTTTTTGTTAACATCTATCAAAGAGTCTTTAGAAGCACATCATATGGCTGAAAATCTAACTGCACCGTTATTAACATCGAGCTGTAATCAGTTAATGATGAGTGGGCCGCATTCTCGAGTAGGCTTTGATAAATTCTTTGACCTCTTTGCATTAGCATTTGTTTCTTGGTCAGTTAAATTAAGTATTGATGAAGGAAATTCAGGCAGGGCTAGCTTCCCCGTCTCCCTCCTTCCCTGGCCCCTCAGTGCCTTGCCCTGGATGTTGGGGAGCTTGTGCTGACTAGGGGATTGCCCATTGTCTGTGGCCGTGGCCAGGGGTGGGCTGACGTGGGTGGGTCTTAGAATCATTATCAAGAATATTCATCAGACTGGGGAGAGATGGGAAGCTGAATGAGTGTTCTATTGCTGTGGTGATAATTACCATATACTTTGGCTTAAAATTACACAAATTTATAATCTTAAAGTTCTGCAAGTTAGAGGTCAGATACAGGTCTCATGTGGCTAGAATTGAATTGTTAGCGGAGCTGTGCTCCATCTTGTGACTCTGGCGGAGAATCTGTGTCCTTGACTTTCCCAGCTTCTAGAGCTGCCACATTCCATGGCCCCTTCAATGAGCCAGTGGCACGCGTCTCTCTGACTCCAGTCACAAAAGCTTGTCTGCTTGTAAGGACTTCTGTGATTAAATTGTGCCCTCCTGGATAACCCAGGGTAATTTCCGCCAGAGTCCTCATTCGTATCTGTAAAGACCCTTTTGCCGCATGTAGCAAGGTCTTCACAGGTTTTGGGGATTAGGACTTGGATGTTTTTGGGGGAACCATTATTGTGTCTGCCACAGGATTTGCATTCAGAGCATTGGATTTACTGTCTGCACTGCCTGTGTTCTTCTCACTCTTTAGCTTCTTGCATTTTGGCATCCATTTCTGTCTCAGTCCATGTGAATGCTTTCTTTTCTCGGTTCTCCCTTGCTTCGGCCTTCCTTGAGCATGTCATTCTCTTGTTTCCCTTCTCTTGCTGCATGCAGCATTGCTGGGAAGGCTAGCTGGGTTGCCTGGGTTAAAATTCTGGCTGTGCCACTTACTTGTAACCTTTGGTCAATTACTCACTATTTCTATACCTCAATTTTCTCTTCTGTCACATGGGGATAAAGAATGTGCATGTATTAATACCATGTATGATTGACACAATGCTTAAAGGAGGTAATGTTTATTACTCTTAGAACAATATCTGGTACATAGTTAACCCTCAGCCAGTGCTGACTATTGTTGCTGTTATTTTGGGTTATTCTCCCTCTAGAAGTTCCCTCCAGGTTTTACCTGTGATCTCTCCTCTAGAAGTTGCAGACTCTCTCAGAGCTTCACTATTCATTCACCTCTAGCAAAGAACTCCAGCCGGAAGCGTGTCCAAACTCCACACCTTTATTCCCGGCAGTGCTGAGTGAACATTTTATTTCAATGTCTCAGGGAGCCAGAGACCCAGTATATCCAAAGCTGAACCCATTTTGTTGCCTGCATCTTGCCTATCAAAATATCCCATCCATGTTTTTATTTCTTTTACTATCTTCAGATCCAAAGTTAATCTTGATTCTTTCCTCTCACTTCTAAACATTAAAAAGGTTATCCAACTGTACAGAATCTGCTCTCAGTCTGTCTCTTCAATCTGTTTGTGTCCCTCCTGCCACTACTCTGATCCAGGCCTCTATGACTCTTATCAGTAATCTGTTGCACAGGATGAAATCGAGGAGTCTTCTTAAATCCCTGTTCTGGTGATGTACCCCCCACCTTGCTCACACACCATCAGTGATCCCTCATTGTCTTAGAATGAAGATTATACTCTTTAGTACAATGTTCAAGGTGCAAATTCTCTAAAATTTAATCCATACAAAAGGTATCATGATCATTACATTCAGTCTAATCAGCCAGTGTTAATGGTCATATATATTACATATGCTTGAGACTGGACGCCTTTTCATTGCCTGAATTGACTCTGTCCTTTCATGCCCTCATGACTTTGCTCCCAGGAATGCTCTTTCCCTCCATCTCTGCCTTTTAGAAACTTGCCCAGCAATCCAGGCTGGGTGACAATACCACCCTCCTTGTGAAGCCTTCTGTAACAGCCCTTTTCTTAACTTTCCAAGTCAACCCATGGACCGAATTCAGCCCATCACCTGTTTTTTTTTTAAGTGAAGTTTTATTGGAACTCAGCTACACATTCACTTACACATCATCTGTGGCTGCTTTGGGGCTACCATGGTAGAAATGAGTAGTTGCAACAGGAACCATACGGCCTGCAAATCCCCCAAATTTTTTTATCTGTTTCTACTGGAAAAGGGTGCTGAGCCTGCTTTCCTCTTCAAGTATACATATTCTGAGCTTACCTCCCTTATGGACCTTTCACATCTTGCTACTATCAGAGTTGATTCTGCGTAACTTTTCCCCTTGTGATAGCATCCTCTTACAGACATAGATTCAGCCTTCATCATCCTTATTTTTGTCCTTGGGCCTGATAATTAAGGCTCACTAGTTGTTGATAGAAATAAATTGTAATGTAAAAAATTCTTTTTAACTAAATTTTAATCACTTGCCAAATGACTAAAATCTTACATAAAACACTGTTCCCTCTAGGGGTTAATGCTTATCATTTGATGTTACTGATCGTAAACCATCATGTGTTTCACTTCTAGAAGCTTTTTTTTTTTGACTGCCAAGATAAAGTTGAGTCCAGTGATTTTATGAAATAGTACTCTTATACTATTTAAGTTGCTTGATTGGTAATATTTAATAAGTGGTTCCACTGAAATTTGGGATTTCAGTGTATATGTTTGCACCAAGTGTGGGTTTCTCCATGTGAGGTACGTACCTGGTTTCTACTTAGCTATTTTTGTCACCTATCCCTAACTCTGTATACCTGGAGTGTGATAACATTTAACCATATCATTATGAAAAATATGAAATAATTAAAGTCCTTTAGGAGAAGGCAGAGGTGATTTACTGGCTTCTTAGAGATAATTGAAGATTTTAAAAGAACTCTTTTCCAAGATATAAATTTCAAACTGCATATTTCCAAATGCTTATATCCATCTTTTCACTCCTTAAATATCACCTGTAACAGTTTTCGGATGAGTTTTATATCTATTTGGGTGGGGGGCGGGGATGGGGCTGGAGGTAGAGAATACCTTGTGCGTAAGTGTGTGAAACACAAGGAAAACCCTTGAACTTCCACAAAATGACAAGACATTCATAGTCATTCTCTCATTGTTTCTCTGAGTTAAAATATGATTTAGGATAAGTTAAATATCACAGGATGAGGTGAAATGAGAAATTCAGAGTGTTAACCTTAAGAGTAGTGGGGAAGAAAAACTGACCCCAAATGAGACAGTCTTGGGGAATAAAAATGAAGGATAGCAATCATGAAGTTTTTGAGAACCTTCCAAAGAAGTTTTCAGTGATGCTACTGAGTTACGAGAATGTAGAACCTTTAACTGTTAAAACTGAGGGAGATGGATTTGCACAACACTGTCATCAAAATTCAGGTAAAAACAGCATTTGAATTAATGAGCAGATTTTAGTAAAAGGACTTTCTGTGTTGCAAAGAGCAGTTGGGTTGAGGACATTAATAAGAGGCAGTAAAGCGCCCAGGGTCTACCAACAGTGGGAAGCCTTTGTGTTTACTTGCTCAGTCATGTCTGATTCTTTAAGACCCCATGGACTGTAGCCCACAAGGCTCCTCTGTCCATGGGATTTCCCAGGCAAAAATATTGGAGTGGGTTGCCATTTCCTCCTCCAGGGGATCGTCCTGACCCAGGCATTGAACCTACATCTCCTGTATCTCCTGTATCACAGGTATATTCTTTACCTGCTGAACCATCTGGGGAAGTCTTTACAGTGTCTAAAGAGGCAAGGATAGCATGAGAGCCCAGCAGAGTTGGAGCCATGGGAAAGGGACCACCTGACAGGTGCAGGTCGCCCTGGGCCCTCAGAAGTCCTGAGACAGAGAGCAGGGAAGAAGTAACTCAGCCATCACCATCTGAGCACATTTTATGTCTATGTTTTCATCATGTCTGCTAACATTGCCTTGGCTGAAGCAGATCATGATGACCAGGTCCAAAATGAACCGAACAGGGAATGCACTTCCTTTTTCACTGGAAAGCACTGATGGGCCATATGGCAGAGAAAAATTACGAAGAATTGGGGTTAGTCATCTACTGTGTCACTGTAGTTTCAATAAAGTCCTTCTAGAAGAATTCTGTAGCAAGGGGGGGAAAGGAGACTCTAAATCAGTCGTAAATCTGTCCCATAGGAGAGAAAAAAATTACCAAAAAGGCTATAAAGAATCTAGAAGTGGGTTTGCAGGAGAGAAACCCTGGTAATTTATCCCTAGCACTTTAATTAACACTTGAATGTTGTTTCAGGCTCTTATCTTTTCTGATTCTCTAAGTTCTTTGTATAGACACTGAACCAAAAGTTAAGTCTGGATAGTGTCATATCTAGTCTTTAGCATTTTGGTCTCCTTTCAAAGTGCTTGAATGCCAAGGTAATGTGGCTTTAGACAGACAACTGTCACAATATTACAAATAACAGCAACTTGGCAGGAAGTCCTTCCTGGTTTTGATGTGTTGGTACTGCCAGGGTTGTGAATATACAGATGCCAACCCATCAAATAGTCTGTTCCAATGAAGGAAGATCAAATAGGAGTAGACATGTTGTGGATGGTGTGATGGAGGAAGGCTGGGCTGCAGCAAGTCCTGTCATCAGGCCTCTGGAGATGGATTTGTTCTCTACCTTAGTAGTTAAATCTGAGAAATAGAGAAAACTAGAAATAATAATCCCTTTTCACGGATTATTTTTTAATTAGGAATAGTTGAGTCATATTTAGCTTATGGTGATATTCAAAACATGGTTTTTTGGTGTCTTGAAACATAGTTGATCTAAGAAATGACAAGGAGAGTGATGCAACACATTGGCGCTGTTGCTGCAAGTTGTAAAACATTGACAGAGCTCCAGATGTTCCTGTGGCATAGAGCGCCTCTGAATCACAGGAATGACATTTAGATGAAAGCAAATCACTTCTACATAGGTACCCTTCTATCGCACAATGTGGCCAGAGCTAGTGCAGTTTGGGAGTAAGCCGGAAACAAAGAGCATGGAAGAATTGTATTTTATTGAGCAAAATACTTAAGTTTCAGTTAGAATTTTTGAAAACAAAGAAAATATACAAGGAACTTAGAAGGAATCTAAGCTTTGCTTTATCAGGACATTAAACACTTGCTGTGTTCTGTGGATAGACCTGTTGAATTTCCCAAGAGCAGACTCAAGCATGGTGGGAAAGATGGCTTGAAATTTAGGAGACAGAGCAAAGTAAGACTCACTTGGAAGATGACCACACATAGGTGACAGCTGGAGACACAGAATGTGTGAGAAGATGGAGAGAAAGAGAAGACCTACATCAGAACCTTGGGAAATCCTCACTGTGATTATGGCTCCCAAATATACAGCCATGTCCTAATCCCCAGAACCTGTGAATGTGACATTTGGAAAGACTTTGCAGATGGGATCTTGTTTGCTGATGAGTTTGCTGCTAAGCATCTTGAGATGAAGAGATTAGCCTGTATTTTCCAAGTGGGCCCAAAGTGCCATCACATGCATCCTTAAAAGGATGAGCGGTGGAGGGAGATAGACACGAGCGCCGAGGAGGAGGTGATATGACAGTAAAGACAGACATCACAGTGATGTGCTCACAAGGCAGAGAACACCAAGGACAGCTGGCATCTGTGAGATGCTGAAAGAGGCAAGGAATAGATTTCTTCTCACAGCTATGAGAAACACCTTAATTTCAGGCTTTTAGTCTATAGGACTGTAACATAAATTTCTGTTGTTTCAACCCACCACAGTTACTGTAATTTGCTACAGTAGCCCCAGGAAGTGAGTACCCCCACCTCCGGGAACAAGGAGGGAAAGAGAACTTAGAGTTAGGAGTTCAGTTCAGTTCAGTCGCTTAGTCGTATCGGACTCTTCATGACACCATGGACTGCAGCACGCCAGGCCTCCCTGTCCATCACCAACTCCCGGAGCCTACTCAAACTCATCTCCATTGAGTAGGTGATGCCATCCAATCATCTCATCCTCTGTCGTCCCCTTCTCCTCCTGCCCTCAATCTTTCCCAGCATCAGGATCTTTCAAATGAATCAGCTGTTCGCATCAGGTGGCCAAAGTATTGGAGTTTCAGCTTCAGCATCAGTCCTTCTAATGAATACTCAGGACTGATCTGCTTTAGGATGGACTGGTTGGATCTCCTTGCAGTCCAAGGGACTCTCAAGAGTCTTCTCCAACACCACAGTTCAAAAGCATCAATTCTTGGGCACTCAGCTTTCTTTATAGTCCAACTCTCACATCCATACATGACCAATGGAAAAAACATAGCCTTGATGAGATGGACCTTTGTTGGCAAAGTAATGTCTCTGCTTTTGAATATGCTGTCTAGGTTGGTCATAACTTTCCTTCCAAGGAGTAAGCGTCTTTTAATTTCATGGCTGTAGTCACCATCTGCAGTGATTTTGGAGCCCAGAAAAATAAAGTCTGCCACTGTTTCCACTGTTTCCCCATCTATTTCCCATGAAGTGATGGGACCGGATACCATGATCTTCGTTTTCTGAATGTTGAGTTTTAAGCCAACTTTTTCACTCTCTTCTTTCACTTTCATCAAGAGGCTCTTTAGTTCTTCACTTTCTGCCATAAGGGTGGTGTCATCTGTATATCTGAGGTTATTGATATTTCTCCCGGCAGTCTTGATTCCAGTTTATGCTTCATCCAGCCCATCATTTTGCATGATGACCCATTCCATGTTTTAGCTATTGTAAATAGTCCAGTACTCACATTTTAACCACACACCATACACTTGTCATCCTTAAAGGTTTGTGTTTCTCAAAGTTCTGACTTAAGATCTTTTTCAAATAAGATAGATGGTAGGTCTCAAGAGGAAAAGTCATGTTTAAAAGATATTTGGGGGTAGAAGGGAAGGAAGATGAGAGATTTGATATCCCCTGGGCTCCATCTTTTCAGCTGAGCGGGAGAGAAGTGATGCTGAAATTGAAGGAAGCAGCCAAGCCTCAGGCCTGAAGTTGTCTAGGGAAGAGGATGAGGGTGTAATGAAACCAGAAGCACTACATTAAAAACCGGTCACACAGCTGAACATGTCATTTGCTTGACCAGTTCTTGACTCGGTGCTGTGCCTGTGCCTCTGCAGTCTTTGCACCATGCAGGACCCAGTGTGCAGAGTGAGAAGGAGCTGAAGAAGGGGAATTGTCACCTCCGCCTCTGTATGGAAGGTACTTGGGAACTGAGGAGAGAGTCAGAAGTAGAGAGTGGAGGCTTAGAGACTGTGGAGCTGGTGGAAGAAGTGGGTCATCTGCCTGTCAGCAGGTGACTGGGAGTACAAGGCCATGGTGTGATCAAAACTGATGGCAAGTTTAAAGAGACCGGAGTGCAGACTTGGGCCAGAGGAGCTGGAAGGGCTTCTAGAGGAAGAGGCAGTTTCTTACTGCTGAAGGTGTTGGGTAACTGGTCAGGAACCAGGGAGACATTTCAGATGGATGAGAAAGGGGGGAACAGATGGTTTCATAAGAGTTTGTGTCTAAAGGAGTGTCAGCACACTCTCCTTTCCAACCCTGCCTCATTAAATTATTCAGAACCACTACTGACTTCATACAGTTCACCCTTGGATTGATATCTCATTCATCAGGCTACATGCTAAAGTGGAAAAGATCAGAGTTCAGATTCTTTGCCCACTTGTTGGGTGGCCTTTCGTGAGTAGCTTCACTTCTTGGGCCTCAAGTTTCAAAGGTAGAAATGTATACTGTCTTTTAGGGTTGTGATGAGACCTTATTGGGATAATGATCAATACTGAGCTTGTTTAATAGATAATCAACTTCTTTTCTTCCAAAGAAGTTAAGAACAAGATGGATGATGCACTTTATTTCCTGACAGTTCCTTTCTGAAGATGTGACTGCTGGGTGTGTGTGTGTGTCTGTGTGTGTGTGTGTCTGTGTCTGTGTGTCTGTGTCTGTGTGTGTCTGTGTGTGTGTGTCTGTTAGTCACCCAGTCGTGTCTGCCTCTTTGTGACCCCATGGACTGCAGCCCCCCAGGCTCCTCTGTCCATGGGATTCTCCAGGCAAGAATTCTGGAGTGGGTTGCCATTCCCTTCTCCGCGTGACTGCTAAGTCTCCTGTAAATGTTAGCTTTCTGTAAGCCTGGAGTGTATTTGCTGTCTTGTGTACTGTTTGTTTATACATCTCTCCTTCATTGACTCAGCCACTGTATGAGGATAGCGCTGATGGTCCAGTCTCTGTACCTCTGAGAATTCCTAATTCATGGAGGACCCAGATGGCTTTGCTCAGATATCAAGGGTTTTGCCCCAGTTACCCTATAAAATACCCATCTTCCTCATAGCCACTTTTTCCTGGTAGTACTTGTGAATTCTTTTTTATTTTTAACCTTTTCCCCATCATCTGCATTATTAGATTTTTTAATCAGGAATTCAACAACTTCAAGTATCTCTGCTGTTTATTTCTACTGTGTAATTTTTCTTCGCATTTCTGTCATTTTGTGTTTCCTTGAGGGGTTGTTAGATAAGAGCTAGAAGTGCCATGCTGACTCACCATTCTGGTTCCTTCAGCCCAATAATCTTTGGAAAAGGGACAAGAAAATATGGTCCTGGGAGAGCCATCTACTGCAGACTGAGACTGTTGTGTACTGTCTGCTGTTGACGTACAGTGTCTCTCCCAGCCCTTCATCTGTCACCTGAAAATCCATCTGCGTTCTTCAGGAGTCTTTTTTAATACTTATTTTAATGAATGTATTTGGCTGCCATGGGTCTTAGTTGTGGCATGTGGGATCCTGAGGCTTCATTGCGGTATGAGACTCTTTTAGTTGCTTCATGAGGGATCTGCTCCCCCAACTAGGGATGGAACCTGGGGCCCCTGCCCTGGGAGCGCAGAGTCTTAGCCACCAGATCACCATGGGAGTCCCGCTTCTGGAGTCTTTCTGGGTCTGCAGACATTTGTCTTGCTCCTGTCTGGAAATGTGGAGCATATCACGGTGGGAGGGAGTGTGGGGATGCCAGGTGGCTGCTGTCGTGATAGTCCTGCTCGGAGGAAGGCTCACACTTGCCCAGGCAGCTGTGCATCAGAGCAGGGCATGCAGTGGGAGGGGAAGGCTGCCAGGCTGTCTCCCGAGCGGCCACCCAGCCTGGCAGGCTTTTCCAGGGTGAATCTCCCAACAACAAGGTTTCAGCCTCAGAGCACTGCAGGCTTAGTTACAGTTCATGGGGCAGAGCATCCTGTTTGTCAGGAGGTAGATGCATGGACACCCAGAATACCAGCTGTTAATCTACACAGGGGACCCTGTCTTCCAGGGAGATGGGAACACGCGTGTGATTACGGTCTCCTTGCCCTGGAAGCCAAATCCTAATCTGCAGTTTGTCTGTGAGCATTGTCAGAGTAAGGGCAGTTAAGTGGATAAAGGAGAGAAAATCTATGTGTCAGTCCTGTCTGCCTGTGCATTTGGAAATCTTGAACTCTGGGGCTGTTGCCTGGATGGGCACTGCCCAGGTTTGTCTCCCTTAGACGTTTTATGTATTTTTTTGCATTGTTATTGTTTTTTCCTTGGCTGACTAAACCTTATTCTGATTTGAGTTACCCTTTCTTAAAATTCATTAGAATTTACAGATTGGCCCAGGTTATATCCTCCTCTCCTCCTTGGAGAAATTTAAAAATGACTCTGCATACCTCTGTTATAGCCCAGATTGCTCAGAATTTTAAAATATAATTTATGTGTATCAGCATATATAATTCATATCAATATAATTGATGTAAGTTAATGTAATCCAATATTATTTTTGATGAAATTGACATGAAGTCTGGAATTTGCCTCAAACTACTCTGGCACCTAAAAAGCAAACCAACAACAAAGGGAATGAAATAGGTGAAGATTGGAAAGTTTTTTCAGCCTTTTGGAAAGATCTTTATTTATTGAAACTGGATGGTGTGTGCACGGGGTCCATCATACTATTCCTTTTACTTTTAGTGTGTCTGAAAATTTCCCAGATAAAATACCTCTAAATATGTACATCATTCTAAGGTTATCAGAGGTATAAATCTGAGTTCAGTCTGTATTCTGACTTATACATGAATACTTTGAAAACAATTATTTGATTTTTATTGAAATTCCGGATATCACAACAATTTCTAATCCTCATTGCCCCTGACAACAGCATGCCAATTATCTGCATATTTTTCAGGACTCAGGAATAATTCTGATGTTTAACTTTATTGTATCTGTGTATAAAACTCTTGTCACAATAACTGAAGATGTCCATTTTTGACTGAAACAACATTCAGTTATTTATGTAATCTGAAAATCAGTCACTACCACAATTTTAGTATTACTACCATCCCTTAAGAATGTGAAACAGTTACTGAATGCTTTCTGGATTTTATGCCAGAAAATAATTTGGTGTTTTAGCTATTCTGAGCCGACTTCTTCAATATCATGGTGCTATTTCTCATTCCAGGTTTAAGTTTATCTATTCATGGGGCTGAAAAGCGTTTGCAAATCCAACAACGGCGAAGTGTGGCAAGCCACCCAGGGTCACGTCGCCTGCCCGTGGTCAGGCATTCCTCACTTCCACCAGGCAGAAGGTCAGTAAAAATGGAGACGAGCTCTTCTGGAATCACTAATGGGAGAACCAAAGTCTTCCACCCAGGTAATGCATGGGGAAGGGTCAACAGGGACCTGGGTTAGCAGCAACCTGACCACCAGTGCTATATTTTTGTCATCTAATTCTGCCACGCTTCCAGATAAGCTTACTTTTTAAAAGAGTCTTGGGTTTTTTCCCTCCTTCTTTTCACTTCCATCAGTGGTAAATGTCACCAAGACCAATAGGAGGGAAGAGGGCTTGAAGTATCAGAAAAGGTTAAGGCAACATTCCACTTACTGTGGTAGAATATAAGTGAAAATTCCAGTGAATACACTTGCTCAGTTCAGAAAAGTTTACTGTAGAATAAAACAGTACAGAGATTTGGCCAGTTTCTTGATACTTTGCTCTAAGACAGCCCAGGGAAAATGTCAAGGTGAAAATGCCCACTTCGAAGCCTCAGGTATGTGGCTTGACTCGCTCATGTTTCTTTCTCAGGTGAAGGGAGACAACTAGAGTCATGTGAATTTTCAAGGCCCTGGGAAGTACCTGTGATTTCTTAAAAATGATTAAATGAGTCAATATCAAAGTTGGTATTTACAACCTCAAGTATTTGGGTGAAAGGCTCATTTAAGTATTCATTCATCAGGCAATACATTTCTTGAGTGCCTGCTATATGCCAGGCTTTGTTTTGAAAACTGAGGAAAAACAAGTGAACACTATTTCTGACTTATGGAAATAGCACATTGTGAGGAAATTCCAAAGTCACGTGTTTTAAGTCTCCCCCAGTCCTGATTCCTGTGTGTAATATGCTTTCAGCTGGCCAGCCAGTCTCAGCTAAAGTCATTTCCTTCTCTCGCCATGTCATCTTCTTTCTCTCAGCGGATACCCTGGCTTCCTACCCTCACTGAGAAACCCACGGGCCATGGTGCCTGAGACTACAGGTCCCTGCATCTCCAAATATACCTCTGTCTCCTCCCATCCTTCACTTCTCTCCTCTGGTGGTCGGGAGGTGACGGTCTCCCACTGTCCTTGACTGAGCTTTCAGCTGTGTCCTTCACCAGTGGCCTTCACCACCCCTCCTCTCCTGGACCTTGATCTGTCTCCTCAGTTTGTGAAGAAGGCTGAAGCTTCTCATTTTAATCATCTTCATTTGACTCTGCATCCTTTTCTCACTTCCGCCACTTCTTCTGGTCCCTCCAAAGCCAGATTTCTGAAAGAGTAACCTACCTTTGTTTGCTCGGGTTCCCAGCCACTTGTCAACCCAATGCAGCCTGGTTTCTGCCTCATCCACACGACCATGGCTCTTCTTATTGACCCGCTTTCACCACAGTTTGATGGGTGGCAGACTCTCCTGACATACCCAACCAGAGTGGACCACCACTTCTGCCCAAAGCATATTGCCTGACTTCCGTGGCAACCTGCTTTCTCCATTTTCCTATCACTTCTCTCACAGGTAACTCTGATGGTTTCCCAACCTCTAGCATCTCTCTTGTCCTCTTGCCTCTTGTCGTAGTACATGCTTCACACCAAATGCAGAATGACTCATCTTCACCCGTGAACATGCCATTCATCTTGCTTGTCCTACTCATTCCAGGGTAAAGGCCAACACTCTCAGTATGTTAGGAACAAATGCCCACCGTAATCCAGGCCCTAGTGCTCCTCATCCATTTTTGCTCCTTTCTGTCTTAAACTTTACACTGTAATGTATCAGCCAAGGTTCAACCAGAAAAGCAGAGCCAGAGGAAGATTTATACTAGAGTTTTACTAAAAATCGACTTACATGATTATGAGGGCTATCTAAGCAGGTCTGAAATCCATAGGACAGACTGTTGAAGGGCAGACTGAAGGCCTTGAGCACAGCGGAGGATGCTGTCCACAGGTACAATTTCTTCTTTAGGGAAGCCTCAGCTCTGCTTTTAAGACCTTTTGCCTGATTGAATGAGCACCCCTCCCTCATTGTGGGATAATCTCCCTTATTTAAAGGTAACTGATGATGGGCTTTAAATCACCTTCACAGCAGCATCTGGATTGCTGTTCACCAATAACTGGCAACTCTAGTCTAGCCAAGTTAACACATCAACCAGGCCTTGAGGTCTGATCAGACTTTCTTTCAGCTCTCCAGACATATCATGGCTGAGTCATGACTCTCCACCCTTGCTCATGCTGGTCTCTCTAGGATACCCTGATTTTGTTCCATAATCTTGAATATTTTGAAATGGTCTATCTCTCCACCATAAGATCTTTAAAGTCATGGATTCTGGAATATTTATTTTTGTATCTCCAATAAATAATTTTTAGGGTAGGACTGAACTGACCCTTCATTAGCTGGTTTTCAGACTATGACTATAGAGTTCCTTAAAAATTTTTCTGGCTTTTTAAAAGTATAATTGACTGATTATAATCGCTTTCTAATTGCTCTGTCAACCTTACAGCAAATGTTTTATTGAGGGCCTGTTTGGTTGCCAGACACTCTTTAGGTACTTAGAATACATCAGTGAATGAAACAAAGATCCCTGTTCTTGGAGAGTTTACATACTATACAGGGGAGATAAATGATATATAAACATAGTAAATAGTGTTTAGGAAGAAGATAAATATTATGGATAAAAGAAAAAGGAGGGGTAGCAGGTGGTGGGGGGTTGCATTTTACAGTTGTAATAAGGTGGTCCTCAATGTGTAGGGCACATTGTGGAGAAAGATGTGTGATCAAGGGCTAGAAGGCAAGAGAGCCATGTCGATAGGCAGGTTCATTCCAGCCCAGGGGTAGCCAGGAGACAGGCCCTAGGATAGGAGTGAGTCTGGCAGTCTGAGGAAAAGCACTGAGACCCCTGAGCCTGGAGTGAGAAGCACATATCAGCTCAGTGAGGTCAGATGGAGCAGGGCCTTGCAGAGCATGTAAGAACTTTGACCCCTGTGTGAAATGGGAGCTCTTAAAGGGTTGTGAACAGAAGAATCCTATAAGCAGACATATTTAACAGGATCACTTTGGCTGTTATTTGAGAATAGACCACTGGGGTAGAGGGTAAATGGAGGAAGATCAGATAGGAGGCCGCCTTTAACAATCCAGTCAAGACATGATGGCTCTTACTAAGGGCAGCGGAAGTGGTGGTGAGAATTTGGATCCTGGATGTATTTTAAAGTTGGGCCAACAGAATTTCAATAGATTAAATGTGGAATAAGAGAGAAAGGAGAGCTAAGTACAACTTTATGGTTTTTGACCTGAGTAAATGGGATTGGTATCAATTGATATGGAGAAAGCTGAAGGGAAAGCAGAATTTAGGATTTGAGGGCAAAAGTGGGGTCAAAATCAAAAGTCTGTGGGCAACTGAAGAGACCACATGGATGGTGAGATAAACATAGTTGGAGTTTGAGAGACTGAGGTTTAAAGCCATGGTAGGAAGAGAGATGACCGGATGGAGAAGGGGGAGAGGATTAAGGGCTGAAATCTGTTGCACCCCAGTAGAAAAGGTCTCAACATGAACCACCAGCAAAGAAGGCAGAGAAAGAAAAAGAAAGCTGGCCAGCAAGACTGGAGATAAACCAGAAATTATGTGTCTTGGAAATTAAGACAGTCTTACATGAAGATAGGAGTGATTATCTAAGTTAAATGTTGCTGAAAGTCAAGTCAGGTGAGGAATGAGAATTGGCCTCTGATTTTAGTAAAGTGGAAATGGATGGTGATTTTGAGAAGAGCAATTTTGGTGAAGTGGTGGGGATTAAACCCTGATTAATGTAGTTTTCATAGAGAACGAAAGCATATGAATCAGATACTGAGAATATATACAACTTTTTAAAAGTAGTTTTGCTGTGAAGGGTCATGAAGAAATAGGGCAGCAGCTGGGGGAGAAGAGAGGCCAAAAGAGTTTCTTTTCAAAATAGCAATCTCCAGCGGATCATTCGCGGCACTGGGGAGATGGAGGAGTTTGTGATGTGAACAGCCGTGAGGGAAAGGAGAGCTGTTCGCACAACAGAATCATGAAGAGTTTATCTGTTATAACAAATGGGACGAGAGAGTGTGTGGATGCTGGCAATGTGAGGAGGGTCTGAGAAGTTCTTTTCCCCTGCTTCTGGGCTTCCCTGGTGGCTCCGATGGTAAAGCGTCTGTCTGCAGTGCAGGAGACCTGGGTTCGATCCCTGGATTGGGAAGATCCCCTGGAGAAGGGAATGGCAGCCCACTCCAGTATTCTTGCCTGGAGTGACTCCACTTTCACTTTTCCCCTGTTTAGTTTTATCTGGAATCTGGGAAGGAAGGTCATAACTGAGAATGAGAAAGAAGTGAGATGGATTGAGAGGATGGTATGATGGTGTAGACAGTGGAATAGGGTTGCCCGCCCACTTGAAAAGGCTATTTGAGGTTCATGGTCATGAAACTCAACTAGGACTAGTTACCATAGTTGTGTGTTTTCCTTTCACTTTATTCAGCTACTTGAGTGAAAACATAGAACATATATGAGTGAGTGAGCGAAGTCGCTCAGTCGTGTCCGACTCTTTGCGACCCCATGGACTGTAGCCTATCAGGCCCCTCTGTCCATGGGATTTTCCAGGCAAGAACATTGGAGTGGGGTGCCATTTCCTTCTCCAGAGGATCTTCCTGACCCAGGGATTGAACCTGGGTCTCCCACATTGTAGGCAGAGGCTTTTACTGTCTGAGCCACCAGGGAAGAGCCAAACCTATGTAGAGTTGTCTTTAGTTCAGGATTGTGATTTTGCCAAGGAATTGGGAAAAGACAAGGAGAATCAGAGGTGCATTAGAGAGAATAATGATAACAACTGATCATGTAAGGTTGGTACAGAAGGGAGTGAAGACACCCAGGGGCATGAGTTTCAGTGGATAGTTGACAGGATCACTTTGTTGGAGGTCCCAGAGGGGTTGAAGGGGTGTTGAGGTTAAGTTAGGGGAAGAAGAGCTGAAAAGATAAGAGGGGGTAATCAGAGAGTAGAATGCAGGGCACTGATATTAAGGAGGGCATTGCTGTTATTAGTAATGGCGAGGTCAAGGCTAGGGTATGATGTTAGTGTAATATGATGGAGGGCAAGATCAGTGGAGAAAATAATTCTCAGGGAATGAGAGGCAAAGGTTTGAGAAAGCTCATCTGCATAGACATTGAAATTGAACAGTTTTGGGAGAGTGACAAAGAGCCAGGAGTTAACCTCATCAGGACATAAGGAAATATGATCTGGAAGGCGGCAGGTGGGTGCAGTGATGGTGGAGAAAAGGTGATATAATAAAACAACCTCAGAGTCAAGGCTGGGGATCTTTAGGGAAGAGGGAAGAACAGTGGTCTAAAGGTGGCATTGAGGACTCAAGGAAGATACTTCCCTTCTCCAGATTCTTTGGTGGCAGGGCTGTGGGATAAAAATAATACCATAGGAAAGAGCCTATGGGAAGCAGTGACCTCTGGGAGGAGCCAGCCTTTCCTTAGAGGAAGAAGATAAAGAGAGCAATCTGAGAAAAGACAGGTGGGAATAGAATTCTGGAAGGCCCAGTGGAAAGGTTTTGAATGTTGGGACCTTCACTGGCTCTCTTATTTTTCTAGACCACCCTGCAGTTCTCCATCCTGAAGTTCACTTTTTAATCCTCCTCTGCTTAAAAATCTTTATGCTTGTCTAGAACAAAGGATAGTGTTGTGAGCCCAATTGTTTGAAGCCTCTACAAACTCACCTCTCCCTGTTTTTCTTGGAATATCTTTTATATACTCCATAACCTGCCTTGTTCTACTTTATCCTCAGCTCTGCACTGTTTCTCAAGCAGGCTTTTACTCTCCCATTTTTCTGCCATTGTTCAAGCTCCTCCCTCTTTTTGGAATGCCCCTGCCTCCATAAATCTCTCTTAAGTCCTTCTCATTCCTCAAAATGTAACCCAAATTCTGCCTCCTCCTAAAAGTCTTTGTGGATCCTTCTGGTCAGAACTTCTCTCCCCCTTGCCCAGAACTTGGAATCTAATCCACTCACTGGATGTAGGTTTTCATTCTGAAATCATACAGAGTAAATCTATATTTCTTTTAGTGATGACCTTTTAGTTGGTTGAAAACTCATCTTGAGCAATTTTCGAACTGAAACATTTCCTAGTTTTTTCAATGCTTCCTTTGATGACATGGTTTTCACATTCTTTTACCATCCTACCCATTCTGCTCTTCGAAAAAGTCTTACTTCATTGCTGCATCTTTGGAAATACACTGCCCAGAATTGTATAGAATATTCTGTTTGTGTTTGATTGAGGCAGAAGAGTCAGTCTTTGACATCCACTACTGATATTAATGTAATAAACATTTGAAGAAATGTTATTAAGATATTTCCTAATGGTGTAATAGCAGCATATCTTGTCACTACTTTGACCTTAAAAACATATCACTGCATTTATCTATCATAATTTTATCATAGATTCTTGAATCCTACTGGCATTGGCTATTGGTCGAAACTATAAAGCCATTCCTTAGCACAGAATTATAATTAAGAAAAATCATAATAAATTATAGTTAGAAACCTGATTTTGAAAATATATATATTTAAAATTCATATTATTGAGATACATATGATGACTTCAATTCTATCCTTCTATGTTTATGTACATTTTTACTAATGCATCATAGGTCTCTTTGGGAGATTATAGAAGAGCTCTCAAACTGAGTTTCTTATTTGCAGTGAGTCATAGATCTTAGAAGCAGCACATGCATTTTAGTCATGGTGAAGCCTATTAAGTCATCCATCTAATTTTTACAAAGTTAATAATCTTGATTCCCAAAGTGCTTTCTAAAAGCCTACTCAGACTGGTTGTTAAGCATGAAAAGAACAAGAAAATTTTACAGATCTTCTATGCCATCAGCCCTGAACAATTTCAGTTCATTTATCCCTCTTTGAGTTTACAAGCATTTTTGAGTGCCTACCATGTCCTAACAAATATTTATTTGAAGGGTAGCTCTCTGGGGCTGGAATGGTGTAGAACTCTATTACTCATGGACCTTAGGGAGCTCACAGTCACGTCCAAAGAGACTATCAGTCAGGGCTCTTTGGTTATAAACAATTGAAACCAATTATTTAATTCAAGCAAAGAAGAAATTTAAAATTCAAGGATATGGATGGAAAGCCTGGAGAACTAGCCTTGGGAAAAGAAGCAGATACCAATAAAAGAACTATCTGACTTTCTGGAATAAATGAACCCTTACCACTTTTCTTAGTTTTCATCATTTGGCTCAGGTTTTGAAGACCTGGAAGAGATCTCTATTTATGTGCCTGGTTGGGTAGAGAGCGGTGAGAGATAAAAGGATAGGACAGGAGACGTCTCCCCTGAGCAGGAGGTAGGACCCCTTGATTTCTCCTCCCACTTGGACTACACACAGTAAGGGAATGACACGTCCCCAAAATGAAATAGAAGTGACATTACAAAAGGGAAGTGTGTATGGAAGCATGTCCATTATACAGGGACCTGTGCTTAATCTGCTATAATAGAATTCATTGTATTAAGGGATGGAATAAAGATGTAAATAAAATTATGGTAACATTCTTAACAAGGGCAAAGATTTAAGAAGTATTCAAAAGGCCATATGATTTTGGACTTTGAAACTCAACTAAGTCCTCTATAGTAATGGGTGATGGCCATCCAGATATAGGAAAGAGCATAGTAAGAGTGCATTATACTGGTGATCAGTGCAAGCTCTGTTGTTAGATGTTTTAAACTCACGTTACCTAATAGCTTTGCAGACTTGGGCAAATAACTTAATTTCTTTGAATCTGTCTCCTCATCAGCACAATGAGAATATTCATACATATCTCACAGTGTTAGGGTTGCCAGATGAAATACAGGACTCACAGTTAAATTTCAGATAAACAACAAATATCTTTTGATGTACGTCCAAAGTATTATTGCATGGGGCACACTTACGATAAAAAAAAAAATTACTAATTTGTTTGTAATTCAAATTACCTGGCCTCCTTGTATTTTTGTGTGTTATATCTGGCAACCCTATATAGTGCTGTTATGTCAAATCCGTTCGTGTAGAACGCTTGATATGATCCTCGGCACAGTAAGGTGCCAGGA
This sequence comes from Oryx dammah, assembly GCF_014754425.2. NCBI lineage: Eukaryota > Metazoa > Chordata > Mammalia > Artiodactyla > Bovidae > Oryx > Oryx dammah. The sequence goes on along the minus strand of NW_024070213.1, from coordinate 53,599,248 downwards.
GCAAGCGATGATGTTTGTTGTCACCGTCATCATAGACAAAGTTTCAGAAGCCTGAAAGTATGTCCCAGAATCATTTCTTACTTGGCTCTTGAACCATAGGACAGTTTCCCAGTTAACTTGTGCCAGGACAACATTTAGATGGTTTCTCTTTATGCTGCGCTGACGCAGGAACTGTTCACCTCCACCTGGTATTTATATGGTTTGTCTTTTCTTCTGATTGTTTCAAAGACTTCTCTTGTGTATTGAGTTCATTTTGACCTTATCTTTTAGCCACTCATAATTAGTGAATGCTATTTCCCTTTATGGGCAAATCATTCAAGTATTAAATGGCACCAGGCTTGGAACTATCATTTAAGGGTCAAGAAGACTCAACTGAAGCATTGATTATGAATATTTGAGTTTGAAACTGTAAAGCTTAGTGAGTGTGGAGTCAAATTATCCCAGTATAATGACTGTGCCATGTGAAATAGAATTAATTAGAAGATTTGTGAAATTGAAAATGCTTCTTCTATTGCTTTTCCTTTACCTGATAGGCCCATTATAGAATCCTAAAGAAATGCCATTAGTCACAGAATTTGTCCCTTATTCTCTTCTAGAGTTGGTAAAATGATGTTTTGATAATATATTTCATTACTTCCCAAAATAACGTCTAGCATCACCAACCCAATGGACGTGGGTTTGGGTGGACTCCGGGAATTGGTGATGGACAGGGAGGCCTGGCATGCTGTGGTTCATGGGGTCACAAAGAGTCAGACACAACTGAGCGACTGAACTGAACTGAAAAGCCTAAGCAGCTCTGTCCCTCTTTATACATGATCATTTCCCCCTTATATAGATATGGTATTATATATGGTATTTAAATGCTGGTACAAGTTGATTTCACAGGAGAGAAACTTTAGGATTTTGTTATTTTCAGTGAACTAGAATAACTATTATACTTTCTATATGCAAAGGGTATTAAATGTTTGACAATAATATAATTACAGCTATCATTAAGCATGCTACCATATTCCAACCTCAAAAACTGTTATACTTTCTGTATGGAAAGGGCACGCTACCATATTCCCAACCTCAAAAACTGTTAAGCTATTTACATTCATTATTCCATTTAATTTCTCTAATATCCTCATGCTGTCATCCTTATTTTGTGGTTGGGATATCTCAGGCACAGAGAAGGTTTAAGTAACTTGCCTCAAAACATGCAGCCAGTAAGTGGCAGAGGCAGGATTCCAAGTCCAGTGGTTTGATTCATTCATTACCTTCTTCAGTCAACTTGGTAGCAGTATTTCTAGCAAGTTTGTATTACAAAGCTTTGGAATATTTAAATTTAAAGCCCGGTAATCATTCACACCCTGGTGTAGCAAGGAAGGGACCATAGGATTCCATTGAAAACACACAGTCACCTTAATGGGTTATTGTTTCTTTCTATTGAATATGTCAGTGATGGTCCACTTTCTAGCATCTTTTTCGTCCTACTCTACATTAGACCTTTCTTTTTTCTTAAATTCAATTTTTATTGGAGTGTAGTTGTTTCCCTGGTAGCTCAGATGGTAAAGCATCTGCTTACAACGCAGGAGACAGGGGTTCAATCCCTGGGTCGGGAAGATCTCCTGGAGAAGGAAATGGCAACCCACTCCAGTATTCTTGCCTGGAAAATCCCATGGACAGAGGAGCCTGTTAGGCTACAGTCCATGGGGTTGCTGAGGGTCAGACAAGACTGAACGACTTCACTTTCACTTTCACATTAGACCTTTCTTTTTTCTTAAATTCAATTCTTATTGGAGTGTAGTTGCTTAGACCTTTTTCATTTCATCTTCCCTTTTTCTAGTTCCAATATTATAAAACTCCTTCCTATTTCCCTGAGTTTTAAAGATTACTTTCTGGCTCTCATGTTAAGACCTGATCTCAAGTTAGGGAACAGAATCAACTCAGCAAGTACCTTTCATATTCTGTTTAACTTCAGTACCAGAGGCTGTGGGGAAAAGAAGAAAAGAAAGGAAATTAAGGAGAGATTTGAAAAAAGCCAGCCAAGAAAGATTTGTCTCTTCATTGACCTGTTTCTTATTCTGCCAAAATGAAAGTCAAAATTCAATTTATTCTTTAGGAAAAAAATTTAGGAAAGAATAATCATATGGTTAATCTTGACCACATAATAATTATGATACCACCACATTCTGTTAGGTAATGCTCCATTGTCTGAGTTCTCACAGCAGTCTGGGAGGTAGAATTAGCCCTATTTTACTGTGGCTCAGGAAATGAACTTACTTGACCACAAGTACAAATTAGTCATCGATGGACTTTAGCTAAAACCTTTGTCTTCAGTTTCTTAGGAGTGTTTCTTCCCCCACTGAACCAACAGTTTTTTCTTGAGGATGGAAATATTTGAATGTGAAATTTAGTGTTTTCTCATCACTTTATCTGGAAACAAACATTTTATTGAGAATTATGCCTGAAACTTCTTGAGCCTGAGGAATCTGAATGTTCTTCTTGAATAGATCTCAAGCTGGGGTGAAAATATGTATTTGTTTTTCTGTTTGTGAAATTGATTTTTGGTGTGACTGAAAGATAAGCTCTTCCATGTGGTTTTGAGAATATGTGGGAGAAAAAAAAAAGAGAGAGAATATGTGGGAGAAAAACCAGCTACTTTGGAACTCTTTTGTTTCTCACTGCCTTGAAGGTAAATGTGGTGTCTTTCTAAATGGTGGTTTAGAAATAACACCAATCATCCTTCATTTGAATCATATCCTCTTAAAGTATTTTTTAAATGTGTGATGTGAGTTTAGTAAATAGAGGGGTGCTTAGGAAAACAAGCTATTTTGAGCCTTGAAATGTGGGCATTGGGATCTGTGCTCCTTGCTATCATTTGCTGAGTAACAAAATTGTTTTCCAAAAATATATGCCAAATTCTTCTCTTAGCAGTGTTCACTTTTTCCCCTTTGGTGCTGTACATATGCACATATTTTGACCTATATAATGCATTTACTGCTTCCCAGGTGGCACAATGGTATAAAGAATCTGCCTGCCAATGCAGGAGACAGAAGAGACATGGCTTCAGTCCCTGGGTTGGGAAGATCCCCTGGAGTAGGAAATAGAAACCCACACCCAGTGTTCTTACCTGGAAAATTACATGGACAGAGGAGCCTGGTGGGCTATAGCTCATGGGGTTGCAAAGAGTCAGATACCACTGAGCAGGAGCATGAATACATTTAGAGAGAATTTTCTAAAGAATCTTTTCACAACCATTTGAACATACAAAGTGAATGAAAAAAAGCTACACAAAGACAATTATTTCTGGGAAGAGTATTGTATTTTAATAGAATTTAGAACTGCATCTTCTGCACAAGGCTATTTCAAATAGTTTTATATTTAGGAGAGATTTAAATAACTAAGATTTATAACTAACTCAGAGATTTAATAACTAACTCAAGATCATACAACTATAACCAATGACATCAGCCTACCCCAACCTAAGATCGTAGTTGTGGTAAGATAGACAGTTAATAGTAAGCTTCTACTGTGCTTACTTAATTCCCAGAGTTAGAGATTAGAGACTGATATCCAAGGTGGACAGAGCCCTGGCTCTCATGAGGTTTGTTGTCTTGCAAGGTCATTCCGCTTCATATGTTCATCTCAGGCCCTTCTGTGTATGTATTGTGCAAGTTAAGAGAGTAAGCAACATTATAGTGATTTTGAAAGTGGCATGGTTTCTATTCTATTCTAACCCCTCCTAATCCTGAGCTTCTCTCTTCCCTTTCTCTGCAAGAGTCCCTGTTGTCATAGCAACAGACCTCAGCCTCTAGGAGATTGGAAGACCCCCATGGAGCCCTGCCTAGACTTCTGCACAAATCATTCCTGCCATTTGGAGCTTTGCAGCTCTGGTTTCTAGGCCCTCTTAGCACAGGCATTCTTTATAACTTAGGAGATCACTGTCTTGCCAATCCTGGGAAACAGAGGTAATTTTGCTGAAGGTCAGCCATTACTAACTGAAGCAATGGGATTATTATTTCCATTTTAGACCTGAGAAACATCCACCTGCTGTTAGATAAAGGTTCTCCATTCATGATTTAGTCCAGAATTGGGTCCTTAAAACTACTCCGTGTTAATCATTAGAGGAAACATATTTAGCTTTTATAGTGACGAACGTGGATGAATCAATCTGTGTATTCCTACTAACACAAAGCCTAGCTTTCTTCTGTAAAAGAATGATCTGGCAGTATCACTAGATTTATAGTTAGGCAACACTAATAATGAAAGAGTGGGATTTGTGTGTCTTTTTACAATAGCATGAATGAAGCATCTTCTGTTTTGAAGGTGTTTTAGCTTATGGTACACTAAATAGAGTTTGGTAAGCACTATAAATGAAGAAAAACAGATGGAAAGTTTTTCCAGAACCAGTGGAATATCCCACATTTAAATCTAGAGTTTCCAATGTTAGAATCCTCCAGAAGAATATACTTTTTATATCACCTTGTGTTTGTTACAAATATAAGATCACCTCTATTTGATTGAACAAAGAAGTTGAATTTTAAGTAATTGATTTAAAGCCACTAAATAAAGGTGATAAAATAGAATAACTGGTAAACAGGTGGGTGAGGGGCAAGGGGTAGCAGCAGTAATATAAGTTATATTGTCTTGTATCATAGCAGAAAACTATGTAACAAACAGTTGACCCTTAAATAATGGGGTCGTGATGGTGGTTAATCTTTGTATAATTAACTTATAACTGTACCTCCAAATCTGAGATTCCTCCACATCTATGGATTCAAACTTCTATCCCACTTAACCACTGTCAAGTATTGTAGTATTTACTCTTAAAAAATATCGCCATATAAGTGTACTTGTGCAGTTCTACAGTCAACTGTATAAAATTGATCAAGAAACAACAAGTACTCCCATGAAGAGGTCCAAAGGAAGTGAAAACAGAAACTCTTAAAAGTGAGTGGACTGGGGGAATAGGCTTGGGATTGAAAAAAGGTTAGAATTGTCTATTGTTGATTTTCATTCTAAGCCGTTCGGTATTTGAAGGTTTTCTTTATTATCTGACAAAAATTTAAAAGATTTTACTGAAAAGAGCAAATGTATGATTTAAAATATGCCTTTCATAGTCATCTATAGATGTCTATCAAGAAGTGTTAAAGTTGTGGACAAGAAAGGAAAACTGGGACATGTTCTTAGTCTATGTCTACTGCTGTTGCTACTCATGTGAAATTGTAGTAAAAGAGCATTAACTGAGCAACTAACATGTTCAAGGCCTTGTCTTGAGTTCTGTAGGAAATGAAAAGGTGGATGCAATTTGGTGCCAAGCCTTCATCATGTTACAGCACAGTCAGAGATGCTAGAAATCAGGAGGAAACCTAGATGGGGAGGACTAGGAACTCAGATTTGTCTGTGTCTACACGGTGCTACATACTTTACCTAATTTTTTATGGAAAATATGTGCTGTAAAAAAGATAAAATATAGATAACTACATGGGTTTAGTGAGTGGGAAATGGTATTTACTTGTTAGGATCAGGAAATGGCTTGACACATAGAACATTCAGAATGGGTCCTAAAAGTGGAAGGAATTTCTTTAGACAGGGATGGGATGGGAGAGGCATCAACATATTTGCTAATTGAGAAGCTCATATTTGAAGCTTTGAGGGGGAGGTCCTTTAGCATATAAGAATTTAGCTAAATTCCCCGTAAGCTAGGTACAAATCTAAAATGAGTTTTTAAGATGTTTCCTCAGCCAAAGATATTTTATTAAATGTGTTATCAAGGTTGCTTTTTATTGAAATTGCTTTCCACTTCACTCATACTACAGATCACAGTTAAGATTTGAATATAATCACTCCTGTCAATTCAGTGTGAGAAGAGATAAAGGCAAATTTGGAGGTCACATGAATTTTGTACCTACTTTTGATTTTTAGAAATTGTCTAGTAGGTTCTCCACAACTTCAGGTATGTTTTTAGCTTCCCTCTAGAAGGTAACTTGTTTACTTTTCTTGGGATTGACTTAGTTATATGTCAGTTACTGAGGCCCTTCAGTTTGGAACCATGACACCTTCACCCTCTTGCCTAGTTTTTTTAGTTTTGTGTTTTGACTCAAAGTCAGAGACATCCGTGACCATAGGAAGGAGTCCAGTTCTCAACTTTCAGAAATCCACCAGTGCTACAGGACTAACAATAAATAATTAAATATCAGAAGTCCAAAGTAGACACACACTTCCTGTATATTGAACTTATTCAGTCTGTTTCACTTGGGCAGTATGTGCTGAAGATGAAGATTGTCACCTTGAAGGATTCATTTGAAAATATCCTTGTACAGTGATCACTTGCCATTTAGGAAAGGTTACAAAAGTTCTTACTTTACAGCATTCCCTATTTCATCATCTTAGATTTCAGTGAGTGACTTACTGCCAGAAATTCCACAGCATTATATTTTATGAAAGTGTATTTTGTATTTCTTTGAGAGCAAAGGAATAAAAAGGCCTTGTATTTTAGGGATTCTAAGTGCAATCCTAATGTTTACTATGAAGAGGGTTTTGCATCTTGTAATTTAGAGCTATTTGACTTACACAGGTTAAGAATTGTAGTAATTTAGAAAATCTCTTATTAAATTAGTCCCTTAATGGTTTAGCATCCATAGTTTGTCTTGAATTCTGAATTCTAAATGCTGAATATCATCTACTGGTACAATCTGAATTTTTAAATAACTTTAAAACTAAAATATGTTGCTTATTGTGAAAAACATAGGAAAGATAATGAATAAAACAAAAAATACCCATCCTTTCACAGCTCAGAGAGCTTTTGTACCCAATGGAATATTTCTTCCTTTTTCTAATCAGATAAAAAAGTGTGGTTTTGGTATACTTGCGACATCTATATGTTTATCTGCATGCTTGTATCTACCTTTCTCACTTGTTTCTTTCCCATGTCTTTAAAGATAGACTTGGGTCTGAATGCCTTTTTATGTTGCTGCTTTTGTGACTTTCCCTGCTCTTGCCTGTCCTCTGACAAAAACTGGAATTTTAGTTATGATAAATTATAGTCATTTAATTTAGTTAATGGTCACAACTACTACTTGATGAGTTTATGAGCGCCTATGACAGATACCAAGTAAATAAATTGGGTTTCTGATTATCAGTCTGCTTTTAGAAGTCATTTGCTTCTTAGGTTATGTAATGACTTTGGTCCTGGCCTAAAGTCCTGAATATTGGTATATCCTGAACTATTGGAATCCAGTAAAAAGTGTTAAATGTTCCCATTTCTAGCAGCCTGTATTTGTGACTGCTTGGATATGAGTAGTTTTAAAGACTAGTTAAGAGCATGGGTTGGTATTTTGTCTTTACAACTTAGTAACATTTTTGGATAAATTACTATTTCTTATTGTATCTCCTTTTCAAGGTTAGAGTGAAAACTAAGTGAGATGATAAAGTAAGTGGCACAGAGTCTGGCTGAAAAGTAGTATTGAATATTCTTTTTTTTTTTTTTCTTTCTGTCAATGTCATTGTGAGGTCTTTGGGTCTCTGGTTACTGTGCACAGTGATTAGCCTAAGCAGAGATTGAAAAGCATCAGAACTTTTCCCTCCCTATTCAAGGTAGCTGACCATGGGAGGGAAGAAAGCAGATAGTGCATTCAAATTCTAGACCAGCAGGAAGACATCTTTGTTTTTTCTATCGAGAAGTTTAATCTCACAGGTAACTTCAGACTTTGTAAACAGGCAACTGCTTGCACGCACTGAAAAATTCACCGCTATGTCTCCATTGCTGGACTATCACTTAAATGCATGCTGGTCCCAAATAATTGACTTATGGATTCCTTCTCATTCCTCAATAGCTACGTAGTTTCTGTAGAAACCTAAAAGAACTACCTGTAGTTGCTTTAATAAATCTATAGCTTAATAAACCTGTAGCTGCTTTAATAAACAGAATGGATGGTAAGAGTAATGGCCAATGCAGTAAAGTCCACATAGCACTGAAGACCCAGCACGGCCAAAAATAAACATATAAATAAAATTCTAAAAAGAAAAGAGTACAGAGGGCAGACACACTGAAACCATACTCACAGAAAACTAAAAAAAAAAAAAAAAGAAAAAAGAGTAATGGCCTCCATTTACTGAGTGCTGTGTGACAACTAAGAGCTCTTCATGCATGGCCTCATTTAGTCTTCATTGCTGTTCCATGCAACTGTTACTATCACCCCTGTTTCATCAATGAGGAAACTAAGATCTAGAGAGATTCAGTGTTTCCCAAATAAGAATTTGAATGCTGGTTTGTCTGCCTGCAGAATCTGAGCTTAATAGCTTTATGTGTGTGTAGCTCTGCTGCCTTTGTTTCATAAGTACTGCATAACCTTGTTAATTCGTTCCGTCTACATTAGTTGTAATAGACACTGTTCTAAGTGATGGATTACAGCATGTAGACAAAAGTTGCTGCCCTCCTAAAGCTCACCTTTCTATTATAGTTAGCTGCTCAGTCATATCTGACTCTTTGCAACCCCATGGACTGTAGCCTACCAGGCCCCTCTGTCTATGGAATTCTCTAGGCACAAATACTGGAGTGGGTTGCCATTTCCTTCTCCAGGGATCTTCCCAACCCAGGGACTGAACCTGGGTCTCCTGCATTCCAGGCCTATTCTTTACCATCTGAGCCACCAGGGAAGCCTGTTATAATTACTTGTGTCCATTTCCTTCCCAGAATGAATGTTGTTATAAGATAGTAACTGTGTCTTATTCTTTTTGAGTTTTAGGGGTATAATTAGTTTTAATTCAAAGCTGAGAATAATTACTGGGCTTATGAACGAATTATTTCTACAAAAATTTTGGAAGCTAGAGTGTGCCCCGTTCTATTTATCAGGCTCTCTGTTTATTTTAGCACTGATATTTAGTCCTTCCAGACTCATCCAATTTTTACCGTTTATTTTAGAAGCATTTAGAGGTTTATTATTGTTAACAATAAAGCTACTTTTTGATATCTTGGTTTCTTTGACTTCCTTCAGGGATCTATAGGTGTGCAGAGCAACATAAAAAAATTTCTTTCTTTAGAACACACCAAAAATACATCTGGCAAACCAAGTTCAAGAGCCTTAACTACTTCATAGAACAAATTATAATATTCTGGTATAATTGAAAAGTAATGATAATAGCAGGGGAAGTCCAACTGTGAAAAAATTGATACCTTTTTTCTGTGATATCAGGAATATTGAATCCTGTCATTTGGATAAATTACTACCATTTTAAGGAAAATGGTCTCACAAAGTGTTAGTGTGTAATGTTGTGTTTTAACCATGTAGAAGCTGAGAATAATTTTAAGTGTCTTTGGGTGGAGGTCAGCATGCTATATTCCCCACCTAGGAAATCATCCATAAATTCTATGAAGTAGGTGGTATTTTAATAAAGTAGTTGCCTTATTTTTGCCTTGGAAACACAATTAACGTTTTTTGGTCCCATAAGAGGCAAATGGCTGATAATGTTGCTCATTTTAAAAAAGTCATTTGTCCAAGTGGGAGGATCCATTGGCAAACCAGCCGGCTGTTGGCTGTTCATTTAGATTTTGACATTACTTCTCCTTGGGACCCTGATACTGGGCTGTCTGATAACCAGTGCAAACTCCAAGAATATCTTTCGTTTCTCTAGAAGGAGGTGTGGATTTGCAAAGCTACCAGCTGGATATGCAAATACTACCTGATGGGCCAAGGAGTGATGTGGACTTTTCAGAGATTCTTAATGCAATACAAGAAAGTAAGTTTCACTCCAATTTTAAATTCACCGTGAAAGGAGAAATGATTATAATACTTGGGAGGGGTAATAAAACTAGAAACCTTAGATATGGAGCTTTAAAATAAAATGATGTCTTAAAAGAGATACTGTATAAAATAATTTTGAGACCAGAAGAGATGGTTAGTGAAATGCCAGTTTGATTTGTGAAACTGAGCCACATAGTACTGGGGTCTTTGATGACGCCTGGTGGGAAAACTATAGAGGGATTATAAAATCTTAGTACGCTATGCTGCTACTGCTGCTGCTGAGTTGCTTCAGTCGTGTCCGACTCTGTGCGACCCCATAGATGGTAGCCTACCAGGCTCCCCCGTCCCTGGGATTCTCCAGGCAAGAATACTGGAGTGGGTTGTCATTTCCTTCTCCAATGCATGAAAGTGAAAAGTGAAAGTGAAGTCACTCAGTCATGTCCGACTCTTCTCGACCCCATGGACTGCAGCCCACCAGTCTCTTGTGTTCATGGGATTTTCCAGGCAAGAGTACTGGAGTGGAGTGCCATTGCCTTCTCCTAGTATGCTATAACGGAGAAGGCAATGGCGCTCCACTCCAGTACTCTTGCCTGGAAAATCCCATGGGCGGAGGAGCCTGGAAGGCTGCAGTCCATGAGGTTGCTGAGGGTCGGACACGACTGAGCGACTTCACTTTCACTTTTCACTTTCATGCATTGGAGAAGGACATGGCAACCCACTCCAGTGTTCTTGCCTGGGGAATCCCAGGGACGGGGGAGCCTGGTGGGCTGCCGTCTATGGGGTCACACAGAGTTGGACACGACTGAAGTGACTTAGCAGTAGCAGCAGTAGCAGTATGCTATAATATTTAGTAAATCACTGGCCCTTATAATTTTTTAGATTCCTTGGTTAATCATAATCAAAGAAAAATCTTTAAGACACCAGAATAATATTCCTTCTCTCAAGTATCAGTAGTAGGAAGTGTGTTGATGCAGTAAACCAGAATCAGGAATTTATTCTTCAAAATGGGTATATGAAGTCATTGATGCAGTGCTGTGACCAAGAAGTAAATTCCTTTTTCTAACCATTTTAATTAATCAGGGTTTACCCTTCTTCCTCTATTTTGTGTTACATAGTTTTCACCAAGAACTTTATCATAATCAATACATTTGCTCAAGTTACAGGTTTAGCATTGAGGGTGGGGGATGTGGTATCACAAACTAACTCATTAACATTTGTGTTTCACTAACAGAGCTCTAATTCTTGGTAATTATGCTCCTCTTTCAATATCAAATAGTGTTATTTAATACTGGATTTGAAGGGTTCAGATTTGCAACTTTTGCTACTTTGAGTTTTGTGACATTGCATTTCTCTGCAATGAAATATAGATTTCTAAATTATATTTCTATTTCTCTATTTTCTTATGAATAGTTTTAAGCATTTTAATTCTGTTTATCCTCTTTTGTCATTAAATTACCCCCCCGCAATCTTACGGGATAATTAATATATCCACTTCACAAGTAGGACAGTTTAGGATGGAAGAAGGTCAGTACCAATGTCAATAAGATAAATAGTGGAGACCAACTTAGAAAGGAGGGTCTCCACCTTCCTTTAATTCTTTCAGAAATGTGTTCAGTAAACACCGAGGTGAGGAAGGACCTGGAATTGAAAATGAGACTGCTTCCAAGAGAAATACCTTTAATGAAAACTTAAAAGGACCAAGTATTTGTTCTGGGTGGGGAATCCCTTCATACTCGGTTGCTGAATAAAAGAAAAAATTTCCCCAGGAGAATAAAAATCAAATTAGTAGACACTGGAGAGAAATTAACTTTTCACAGAAAGTTATAAAATTATGTAATTACTTCATTTGATTGAAAGATGATAGATTACACATTGCTGAAAGGATTATTTTCTAATAAATGATGAATGTTGGCTTCTGTGCAAGTGCAGGCAATGAACTTGAACTTTTTTAGGGCTTAATGAGCTTCTGTCAAAGTGAACTAAGTGTTCATAAAATGATTTTTATAGTATTTTTTGTTAGCACATCTTAGTAAAAACTCACTTGTTTATGATGTTAACTGTTTTATAGTTTAGAATGGTGACCCCTCTGTGAATAGAAGAGTATAAGTTTGTGAGTACTTAATATTTAAATTTAAAAATAAAAAGGAAATATTGTTTCATTTTAACACAATTTTTATAGGTTTAAGAATCTTCCAATGTTTGAGAATTTAATCTGTTTATTTTCTTGTTTAAAAAGCAAAGTTTTATGCTAAGTAGGTTTGGGAAGCTACCCACACAGTCTGGGGCATCTCTGGTGAGAAAGATTTGGGCCATTTATCTACCTTCAATCTCTAACTAGAGATTCCAAATATGATTCAGATGTTTAACCAGGTCATTGAAATTTCTGAGTCTAAAATCACATAGTGTGGTTCTTCAAGAGACTGTACCTTAGATGATTATTTATAGAAATCTTTGAGAGACTGATATATAAAAAATGTAAAAAATATAGGATTTGAACATCAGTAAAACTCATTGTCTACTACAAACATATTAATTGGGATTAACAAGATAATGGAAAGATTTCACTGTTTCTTAGGATTTTGTGGATGTTTTTGTATAATTTGTATGATCTTCAAGATTGCACTAGAACACTGTGTGTGTGTGTGTGTTTGTGTGTGTGTGTGTGCATACACACAGGTTTCAAATATTTCTTCAGTGTCTTAGCAGCCATCATGGTAAGTGCACTCCCTTGACTGTCTCTTGTCATTATTAAAATGGCCATAAGTAATAGTAGGTACTATTGTCTTAATTTTAAAAGTGCATATGCATCCTGAGGCTATATGATTAATATATGATAGAGTCAGTATTTCCTTGTGTGTCAGCCCTTGTTGTGCTAAATAAAAAGTGAAATAATAATGATTAGGGAAAAGTGAACTACTTTGGATTTTTACAGTTTTATTCTTGTGTTACATCTTGATGCAAGAATTCCTTCTCCATGCTTCTATGTTGTAAAATACATTTACAATTTTTCCTGTTGCTTATGCCCTAAGTATAGCTTCATCTGTTCAAAACAAGATGTCTCAGAGTGGCTAACCATCCATAAGTTGTTTTTCAACTTCCCTCATATCAGATATATGGCTTATAAGGAAGGAAAGACTTATTTTATCCATCCTTTCTTGTATCCATCTCACCTGTCGTATGCCAGCCACTGTGCTAGGCAGAATACTTTAAAGCAGTGGTGAACCTTTTTGGTGCACAGTTCAAGTCAGGAAAAATTTTGTCTTATTCAAGATGAAAGCAATCTAGTTACTTTGTAGTAGAAAAGCATTTATATTTGGTTGTCTAATGTAAAGGGATATTTGTGTTTGAGTGTGTATTTTTTCATTGATGTTATTTTTCCCTCCCTTTTTATTCTCGCCATTCACTCCCCATCCCAACATAGCAGCCAAGTCCTTTGAGTGCCTTTGTTTCAACTGAGTTCTGTGTTACCTAAATTTCTTGCCTTTTGGTATCTGAAAGCCTGAGATTCTGTGCTTGACGCTTAGGTACGTGGAGAGGGAAGGAGAGAAGAAGGGAGGGAGGAGGCAGAGAGAGGAGATGAGAATTTCCTAAGACCAGCTGGCTCCCTTGGAGTATCCTGCAGAGGTAGCATGGCATCTTGTAGGTGGGTGGGAAGAGAGAGGATGCTGTGTGGTGTACCTTGGGTGACTGCACGTGGGCCACCTGAACTGCCAACCATGACTGAGATTCTCCAGCCTGAGGAAGGAACACATCCTTCAGTGATCAGGGAATTTGGAGGCTCTGGGAAAGCAGGAGTCTCATCATCCTGTTTCTTTGTCATATACCTGGCACCTTGAGCAGAGTGTGGAGTGTGGGTGTTGCTGTTCAGTTGCTAAGTCATGTCTAACTCTTTGCAACCCCGTGGACTGCAGCACCCCAGGCTCCTCTGTCCTTCCCTCTCTCTCCTGGAGTTGGCTCAAACTCACGTCCACTGAGTCAATGATGTTATCTAACTATCTCATCTTCTGCCGCCCCCTTGCTCAATAAATTTTGTTAACGCCTTAGTGAATGAATTCCACTGTAGACTCGCAAAGGGGACGGCTCAGCAGTAGCCAGTGTGGAATGGAGACCTGAGTCATCCCAGTAGATGTTCTGCCATTTATAAAACCTCTGGAACCTTTGTGCAGTTCTCGATATCTGAGGGTGAGGCATGGGAATGTCAGCAGTGACTGAAATGAAACTGTCTACTGCAGACGGGTTCTTTGAACTCTCAGATGGGAAACCCATGGATATAGAAGACCAACACTATACAGACTCTGGGGACTCTTAAGTGACATTCATACCCTGGCAGACTTGATTGTGATATAGTCCATTAGATTCTAATCTACTTGGGAAGGAAAGAGAGCAAATAGCAAAGTGTTTGGAAGGAGAACTGGGAGGCTTTAAGGATTATTGGGTGATTGTTATGCTGTGAAGTGAAGTGGAAGTCACTTAGTCATGTCGGACTCTCTGCAACCCCATGGACTATACAGTCCCTGAAATTCCTCAGGCCAGAATACTGGAGTGGGTAGCCTTTCCCTTCTCCAGGGGATCTTCCCAACCAAGGGACTGAACCCAGGTCTTCCACATTGCAGGAGAATTCTTTACCATCTGAGCCACCAGGGAAGCCCAAGAATACTGGAATGGCTAGCCTATCCCTTCTCCAGTGGATCTTCCCAACCCAGGAATTGAACCTGGGTCTCCTGCATCGCAGGTGGATTCTTTACAGCTGAGCTACTAGGGAAGACCATTATGCCTGCAGTGTCCCTATGCAGTCATAAAGCTATTCCCAGATTGGTGATGCTCTTGCTCTGTGGGTGAGGAGACTGAGTCATTTCTCAATCCACTTTCTTGAACCCTGATTTACCATTGTATTTTTAATTCATATGGCCATGCTGTTGCAAAGGGGAAGATGAGAGAGAGGAAGGAACTGATAGCCATTAGACATCAAGTAAGGCAACTACCTGTATTACTTTGTTTAGTCTTAAACTCTTTTTGCCCTAATTTCCTTATCGGTGAAAGGGAGGTAGTTATAGACAATCTACGTGAAGCCCTTAGTGCTTGGCGCACAGTAAGCACTATAGACTTACTGGTGGCCACCTTGTCTTCATTCCTCGCAACAGTCCTCTCTGGTACATTGTATTATTCCCACTTAAATTAAAGCTTGAACAAGTTACAGAATCCAATCGAATAGTAAGTGGGAAGACTAGTGTTTGAACTCAGGCTTGTCTAAATCCAAAGCTCATGTTCTTTCCAGAGAAGGGGCAGTTATGGTCAGTAGACTTCAGGATTTTTAATGCAGAACATCACTGACCTTGTTTCTAGTTGTGAAAAGGGAACCACGGCTATTGAGCAAAGCTTGGATTAGGTACACGGTTCTTCTCTAAATAGCATTTGCAGGGTTGAAAGAGGTGCCATCATTAGACTCCTTGTTACAGAATGACCAAAGTGTCTGTCTGTTTTTTAGAATGGAGCAGCTGCGTGAAGAGCTCTTCGTTAAGAAACATGCTGTCTTGGGAGCAACTTAATGATCTTGGCCCCATTACAGAGTGTGCTGTGGGTACCCCATGGTGTCGTGTATGCTCTGTTTTTAAAATGGTATCTTTACAATGCCACGAAATGCCAATGGAAAAACATTTAATAACCACACATTTTAAAAAATCTCATGACTTGTGTTGTTGTTGTTTTTTAAAGACATTGTGAATCTTAAAGTATTTCAAGTAAATTTTTCAGACAGAAAAAAAAAATGCCAGCTCTCAGATCTATAAGTATTAGGACTCCAGCTTTCTTATCCCAATTTTTGTTTGGGGAAGTGTTAACATACCTGTTTAATTGTTGCCTAATACACTAGTGGAGGTATCCAAACTTTTTAAAGCTGCAGAATCTGTTATTTTGTCCCTAATATATTTTTACGTATATCATCAGTGTTTAGGACAGATAACTGAGCTATTTGGAGTTGGTGGGGGGTAAAAGGTGTAGGACTTTCCCACTCGGTTTCCTTTTTGCCCCTTCCGTGGCCCCTGAAGTTCCTCCAAAGAATCCTGGGGTTCCAGGGAACACACTTTGTAAACCACTGGCCTATTAGAAAGGAATAAAGCCAGATAAGGAAGGATTTATGTCTTTTCCAATTATTTATTTTAAATATTCTAAATTAGACCATCTTCTTCTTGGTTCACCAGGCAGCCTCTGCTGCCTCTGCAAATTCGTTGAAGAGTAATGAACATCCAGAGGGTCCTAGGCTTGCTAGTGCCATATAAATTTGGTTTTAAAAATTCCAGTGGCTCAAAGCTGTGCTGTGCCACTGTGTGTTTTCCTGGATTTTTAAAAGCATTTAATTTGATCTATTTGTTAAATTTTTAAAAGCGTCAGATTTGTCAGACTACAGCTGTGAAGTCTAGCTTGATTCAGATCAGTGTTAAAATTGTGACAAGATAATTGTTTGCTGGTGAAATGACTTCCTGTTCTTGAAAACCAAACAGGATTTAAGAAGAGTAGAATGCCTTCCACAAAAACAAGGAGCTGGCTGGAAATAGCCTGCATTTGGGAGTCAGAACTGGGTTGGAATTCATCTCTGTCACTTATGAGCTGTGTGAGCGTACTTAGCATCTTTGAACCTGGCTTCTTTCTCGTATTACCTGCCCCGCAAGGTGTTCTATAGATCAAAGAAGAAAACAGACCTCACAATTCTTCATACACAGTCAGCTCTGAATAAATTGTAGTCCCTTCCACATCCTTCCTATTTGACCTCTGAATTCAAGAGAAAAACAGATTTTTGCAGGTAATGGCACTGAGGTAGTTAGAATAAGGGAAAAAAAGGCAATTGATATAATCTTAAGCTAGCTTTTATTTATTGTAAAATGGGCATTGAGCACCTCCTATTTGCTAGCCCTTGTGTCAAGTTTGGAGCCATCTTGGGCCTTCATCTGAAAGGGACTCTAGATGTATAGATGAGCTGGTTATAAAACAGCCAGGTCAGTGTTCAAACTGAGACATGAACAATTTTTTTTATTATTCTAAATTATTCCTGGAGGTGTCCTTTTTTTAAATTTTCTAATGAGGCTATGAGGTCAGTATATAATACCTTCAGAACTCTGAGTGTCAGATGTAATCATTTGGAACTCAGGATAAAAATATCAATAGTATAATGAACTGACACTCTGCAGAACAAATATAGAAACTCAGATTATACTGCACACAGCCGTTTCATGTCATCTTCAGTGACCTATAATTTCACTTTATTTTCTCTGCCTCAGAAAGTGTCAAGATTAAAGAACTCTAATGCCAAAGTGAGGTTTTTTTTTTTTGAAAGAGCCATGAGTTGAACTCTTTAATTTTTTTGGTATTAATTTCTTACTCTCTTTTAGATTGTTTCTAACACAGTCTAAAATAAACATTTGCTGTGTTTTTCCAATTGCCTTTATAGCATTGATTCCTCAAGTTCATCCTCTTGTCTGGAAGTATGAGGCTGTCTACTTATGTCTTGGTCATGTTTATACCTTCAGCACCTAAGCTCAGTGTTGGTTCAATGAGCAAGTGGCAGAAGATCAGAATTCGTTTGTTTTAACCCTTGCCCTATGTTTGCAGTCTCTTTTCCCCAGAGAGTTGAGCTAATATACAAAACTATTTTCACTGAAAGAATGTTTGAAATAATTGCAAATATTTGATAGTAGATTCAGTACCACTGTGGCAAACGCCCTCCCATCACGTGAGGGAGGCCAGGATCTCCGTGCTTCCGTTCTGGGAGAGTAGAACAAGCCAGCCCTCAGAAATCTTTCTCCCTGCTGCCTCTCTCCTCTGCTTGACTCAGAGTCAGTAGCTGATTTTTGGTCTCCCAGGCAATTTCAGTTTCTTGGCCCTTGTTTAGTTGTTCAGTGTGAGTCCCTGCTATTTAGTTCCTGGGTCTCTTTAGGGTAAGTGCCTGCTTTTTGCGAGAGAATCATTTGGGTATCTTCCTTGCTTTCCCAAATATGTGGTATCCATATGTCAGAGCCCATGTTACCTGCCCAGTTCTATTCACAGGGCCCTTCCTGAGTCTGTATACAATGCAGGTCCATATTTGATTAGAACAGGATTTTTTGCATTCCCTCTCTCTCTCTTCTCCCTCCCCTTCCCTTCATCCTTCTCTCCCTCCTCTCTCTCTCATCATTCTTAATTGACTCCTCAGAACATTTGGCTCTCTTTCTTATTTAATTGCCTAATCACAGAATTCAACCAGGCAGATAATTACCAAACATTTCTTAATTTGAGAAACAATGTATGAGGGAGGCGATGGGATGTATTAACAAGTGACCTTGTTTGGATGAAGAGGAGCTTTGTCGCGTCTGTCGCCGAGGAGGGAGAGGTCCTGCTTCTGCCTTGGCTGGACCAGGAGCTCTTGGAGGGCAGGGGTCCCGCCTGTCATGTCCAGTACTTGGACCCCAGTTTCTGGACAGCATAGGTTCCAATAAATACTTATTGAATGAATAGATTTCTAAAAATTGCTTAACTTCACAGTTGGAGGTTATTTTCTTTAAAAGAATGAAAGTTTCCATCAAAGGGGATTGTACTCAGTTCCTCACAATTGTGTGGTAGTTAACAGCGGATCTATCCGTGACAATGGTGAAACACTGATGAAGGTCACACGTTCCTTCTGTCTTCTGTGGAGTGTTTACATGCTCTGCAGTCTTCTTACTGATCGCGTGTTTAGCTGAGCGTTTTCTGACACTTCATTTCTTATCTTCGCTGAAGCTCTTGAGTTACTGGCAGGTGATAATGGTACCTTCATATCATTCATTCTCTAAAAATCAGAGACATACTGATTTCCCTTGAGCACTCAGGTAGCATCAGTCCTGTTATATTAATAGCTTCCAGACAGTAATTCTGATGGGCAGCAGTAGAAAGCAAAGGGCTTCTCTCCCTTTTCCCAAATTCACTGGTCCCTCTAGAATAAAATAGTTGGACCTTTAATGCAAAGCAGAACCTCTCAACCTCAGCACCATTACCATTTGGGCTGGAGAACTCACTATAAGGGCTGTTCTGGGCACTGTAGGATGTTTACCAGCATCCCTGGATTCTCCCCGCTCGATATGACTGGCACCACCCTGTGAGAACAAATTCCTCCTAGAACATACGAGATGCCTTCAGGGTGACAGTTTGGGGCCAGTTGAGAATCATAGATGTCAAAAGCTTTCTTGAACAGGTTGTGCCAACACCAGAAGGTGATACTGGTGGAAGATAATCTGGTAATTTTCTATCTTGGCAAAAGCATAGGATGAATGAATGAATATTCAAGTTTCTCCCCAATGAGGGCCAGTCACCATAACAAGAATCTCAGTGTTTGTCACCTTTAGCATCCCTCTCTATCTCACATCTCATCCCAGTCCATCCCTCTGAACAACCACCCTAGCTTGTAAATGCTTCCTAGGCCTTTTTGCATTGATAACGCTCAAGTGCTGACTCAAGGTCCCAGAGTCTAAAATTGACAAACCCAACATTTCTCATGCATTTGCCATATGTCAGCCACCCTGCTGACATGCTCATTATCTCACATAATCTTCTTAGTCACCCTTAGAGAAGGTTTCTATACCTGTCTCACCAGTGAGGAAATGGGAGCACAAATTCTCACAGCTAAGCGGTGAAGTTTGAAATAGTAATCAGGTCTTCCCATGTTAAAAGAATATTTTGATCCTATTCAGATATAACCCGTAGAAACTCATCATCTCCGTGAAAATGTAATCAATATCTACTTGAAATGATGGAGCTCCTGGCTTGTAAGAGTTGCATTAGGAGAAACATATATGCATGGTCCCAGAGTCATAGAACAGTGAAGAAAACTACTCTCACACATCATTAGACAGTGACCACTTTGAGGTCATTCTGTGTGGGTGCATGCAAAGTCACTTCAGTCATGTTCAACTCTTTGAGACCCCATGGACCGTAGCCCGCCAGGCTCCTCTGCCCCTTGGATTCTCCAGACAAGAACACTGGAGTTGGTTGCTGTGCCCTCCTCCAGGGGATTTTCCCAACTCAGGGATTAAACTTGGGTCACTTACGTCTCATCTCCTACATTGGCTGTTATTCAACAAAAATGAGTTGAGGGCTTACTCCTTGCCTGGATCAATGTATACCAGTCAACACAGACAGGGTCCCTGTTCTTTTGGAACTTAAGTTCTAATCCAGCATAGAACTTAAGTTCTAATGCTGGGTAGATATCCAGCATTTAAGAAAACAAATGAATAAATAATTCAGACTGTGACACATGGTGGGAAGGAAATGAGCAGAGAGAGGAGATGGAGGGTACCTGGGTGAAGGGCAGCTTCTTTACATTGGGTGGTCAGGGAAATGGTCTTTGACCTTGACACCTCCCACAACATACTGTGCTTCCTCAAAAATGTCAGTGCTTCTAATTGAGCACCTGGTCAGGTGTAGATGCTCTTAAGCCTTGGTTGTATGAAAAGACATTGATGTTTTTCATTTGTAGCCTCACAGCTTAAAAACCTCTAATAAATGTTAGTTCCTCTTTTTTTTTGCTGCTGTAACAAATTACCACAAACTTAGTAACTTGAAACAGCAGAGATTTCTTATCTTACAGTTCTGAAGGTCAGACATCTTCAAGGTGTCGGCAAGACTGTGTTCCTTCTAGAGGTTCTGGGGGAGAATCTGCTTTCTTGCCTTTTCTATCTTCTAGGGCCACCCCTGCATTCCTTGACTTGTGACCTTGTCCTCTGTTGTCAGACTCAGAAGCATCATATCTTCCAGTGTCTTTATCTGATTCTGACCCTCCTGTCTCTCTTGTAATTACATGGCCCTATGTATATAATCCTGGATAATCTCCCCAATTTAAGATCCTTGACTTAATTGCATCTATGAAGTCCCTTTTCCCATATAACTTTATACAGTCATACATTCCAGGGATTAGGTTACCTTTGGGGGTCATAATTTAGCCTGCTACAGTAAGCGATAAATGTTCATTTTATTCCTGTGTCAATTTTATTTTACAGATTAAAAACTTGCAGTTAAATGAATTGCCAAAAATCACACACTTGGATCCTGGCCACCCCGTTACACTCTTGTTCTTCATATCACTCACCACACTTCACATTTCTTTGATTATTTGTTTTGTTATTACCAAAAGGGCAAGAAGACTCATCACTTTTATTCACCAAGATTCGGTCACTACACATCTCTGCCTGTCACAGTGTGCACACCTCTAAAATTTTTTGAATGAAAGAATGGATACTCTTATATGCTTGGGTAAATAGAAGTCAGTCTTCTATGAATTATACTAGTCAGCAGCTTCTGATAGGTTAAAAATCTTTAGTTATTTTTAAAGCATCAAAGAAGGCAAGAATATACAATGGAGAAAAGATAATCTCTTTAACAAGTGGTGCTGGGAAAACTGGTCAACCCCTTGTAAAAGAATGAAACTAGAACACTTTCTAACACCATACACAAAAATAAACTCAAAATGGGTTAAAGATCTAAATGTAAGACCAGAAACTATAAAACTGCTAGAGGAAAATATAGGCAAAACACTCTCCGACATAAATCACAGCAGGATCTGCTATGATCCACCTCCCAGAATACTGGAAATAAAAGCCAAAATAAACAAATGGGACCTAATCAAAATTAAAAGCTTCTGCACAACAAAGGAAACTATAAGCAAGGTGAAAAGAC
Source organism: Oryx dammah (assembly GCF_014754425.2). Taxonomy (NCBI): domain Eukaryota; kingdom Metazoa; phylum Chordata; class Mammalia; order Artiodactyla; family Bovidae; genus Oryx; species Oryx dammah. The sequence goes on along the minus strand of NW_024070213.1, from coordinate 53,577,847 downwards.
AGCCTTCGGAATGGGAGAAAATAATAGCAAATGAAGCAACTGACAAACAACTAATCTCAAAAATATACAAGCAACTCCTGCAGCTCAATTCCAGACAAATAAATGACCCAATCAAAAAATGGGCCAAAGAACTAAACAGACATTTCTCCAAAGAAGACATACAGATGGCTAACAAACACATGAAAAGATGCTCAACATCACTCATTATCAGAGAAATGCAAATCAAGACCACAATGAGGTACCATTTCACGCCAGTCAGAATGGCTGTGATCCAAAAGTCTACAAGCAATAAATGCTGGAGAGGGTGTGGAGAAAAGGGAACCCTCTTACATTGTTGGTGGGAATGCAAACTAGTACAGCCACTATGGAGAACAGTGTGGAGATACCTTAAAAAACTGGAAATAGAACTGCCCTATGACCCAGCAATCCCACTGCTAGGCATACACACCAAGGAAACCAGAATTGAAAGAGACATGTGTACCCCAATGTTCTTCACAGCACTGTTTATAATAGCCAGGACATGGAAGCAACCTAGATGTCTATCAGCAGATGAATGGATAAGAAAGCTGTGGTACATATACACAATGGAGTATTACTCAGCCATTAAAAAGAATCCATTTGAATCAGTTCTAATGAGGTGGACGAAAATGGAGCCTATTACACAGAGTGAAGTAAGCCAGAAAGAAAAACACCAATACAGTATACTAATGCATATATATGGAATTTAGAAAGACGGTAACGATAACCCTGTATGTAAGAGAGTAAAAGAGACACAGATGTATAGAACAGTCTTTTGGACTCTGTGGGAGAGGGAGAGGGTGGGATGATTGGGGAGAATGGCATTGAAACATGTATAATATCACATAAGAAACGAATCTCCAGTTCAGGTTCGATGCATGATACAGGATGCTTGGGGCTGGTGCACTGGGATGACCCAGAGGGATGGTACAGGAAGGGAGGTGGGAGGGAGGTTCAGGATGGGGAACACGTGTACACCCGTGGTGGATTCTTGTTGATGTATGGCAAAACCAATACGATATGGTAAAGTAAAAATAAATAAATAAATAAATGATTTTTTAAAAAAAGCATCAAAGAAAAAGTGAACTTCAATGTTGTTCTAAAATTTAAGTCAGTATAGAAGGGACCCCAAAAGCAAAAATAAGCAAATGAACTTAATTAAACTTAAAAACTTGCACAGCAAAGAAAACCATAAACAAAATGAGAAGACAACCTGTGAACTCAAAAGAAAATATTTGCAAGTAATATGACTAGCAAAAGCTTGATTTCCAAAATACATGAACAGATTTATACAGGTCAGTATATAAAAAAAAACTGAATCAAAAAATGGGTTGAAGACCTAAATAGACATTACTCCAAAGAAGACATACAGATGGCCAACAGGCACATGAAAAGATGCTCAACATTGCTAATTACTAGAGAATGCAAATCAGAACTACAATACAGTATCACCTCACACTGGTCCGAATGTCCATCATCAAAAAATCTACAAACAATAAATGCTGGAGAGGGTGTGGAGTCGCAGAAGCCCTCCTCCCCTGTTGGTGAAAATGTAAGTAAGTGCAGCCACTGTGAGGAACAGAAGGGAGGTTCCTTAAAAAAAACTAAAAGTTGTCATATGATCCAGTGATCCCACTCCCGGGCATATATCCGGAAAAGACAAAAACTGTAATTTGAAGATACTCGCACCCCAGTGTTCATAGCAACCCTATTTATAGTAGATAAGACATGGAAGCATTTAAATGAAAACAAAACATTTTTGTTTTTTGTATTCTCCAATACAAAATGAGATCTTAAGTTGCTGTACATATATACAATGGAATATTACTGAGCCTTCAGTTCAGTTCAGTTGTTCAGTCGTGTCTTAGTAAGCCGTAGAGAAGAACAAATTTGAGTCAGTTGTAGTCAGGTGGATGAACCTAGACCCTATTATACAGAGTGAAGTAAGTCAGAAAGATAAAAATGAATATAATAACACATATGTATGTGATCTAGAAAAAATGAGACTGATGAACCTGTCTGTAGGGCAGCAATAGAGATGCAGACGTAGAGAATTGACTTGTGGACACAGTGGGGGACGGAGAGGGTGGAACGAACTGAGACAGTAGCCCTGAAGCCCATATTCACACTACCCCGTGTAAAACAGATAGCTAGTGGAAAGTTGCTCTACAGCACAGGGAACTCGGCTTGGTGCTCTATGATGACCGGGATGGGGGGTGGGTGTGAAGGAGGCTTAAGAGGAAGGGAACGTATGTATACTTAACAACAGATTGACTTTGTTGTACATCAGGAACCAGCACAACCTTGTAAAGCCATTATCTTCCAATTAAAAACTTTAAAAAATATGCAGAATGAGTTCTTTGAAGTCTTAAATAACCCATGCTAAACAACTATATGAAGGAAAGCTAAACAAAACAACACTTCCTGTTATCATGGAAGACAAATTATATTGTGGAGATACTTCACTTTACTTCACATTGTCTTTTACCTTGCCCTAATGGAGGCACTATTTGGTTAAACACATTTTACATTTGACGTCCATTTTTCTTTGGAAATAATATATCTGTCATTCAAGGTGTCATTGAAACAATGAAAAACTATGAAGCCGGAGGGAGATGTCTTTACTTTTAGTATTGCTTTTAAGATCCCAGATTCTTGACTTGACTTGTAATGTATTTACTTTGGTTCTAGTGGCCAAGGATGTCAATATTCTTTTCGATGAATTAGAAGCTGTCAACAGTCCTTGCAAAGATGACGACTCTCTTCTTCACCCTGGAAATCTTACCAGTACTTCAGATGATGCTAGCAGGTTGGAAGCCGGGGGAGAGGTAAGAGTATGCCATTTCATAAAAACAAAATTCTTAATCCAGGCCAGAACTGGAGAAGCCTATTCCAGTGGATTGTTTAAAGTCATCTCATTGAACTGGGGGCTCCTGGGGGAAAAGGGGTGAAGTCTCACACGCTTTTGAAAACCTCTGGGCGTCTAGCACATTTCAGGAATCTGAAATCTACCTAGCTCAAAACAGACTTTCAGTGGGTCATGCACTTCTCTTATAGCTAAAGGCATTTAGCTTATACAAAGAAGATTTTTAAAAACACTCATCATTTTAAAATGATTTACATTTTAGTATGGCTAACTACTCAAAAGTTAGCTTTACAAGAATGGATTCCCTGTTGAAATCTCCCATAATGTGGAACAATGATGTAAAGTGGACCAGCTCTCAGTAGACTGTGTTGTCTGAAGCCTCTTTGAGTTCCCATTCGCCTCTGTAATCTGGAAACTACGATTACAGAAACTCATTGCAATTATAAACAGACCATCTGTTCATGTGTTATTTTTTGGGGGAAAAAAAAGTATTTTGTTAAAAGTATTTGCTATTGCTCAGCTGTGTCTCAGTGGAGCTTAGTATCTTCTTTGTATATGCACTTTGTATATGGGCTTTCCTAGTGGCTCAGTTCAGTTCAGTCGTGTCCAATTCTTTGCAACCCCATGGACTGCAGTACACCAGGCCTCCCTGTCCGTTACCAACTCCCAGAGTTAACTCAAACTCATGTCCATTGAGTCAGTGATGTCATCCAACCATCTCATCCTCTGTCATTTGCTTCTCCTCCTGCCTTCAGTCTTTCCCACCATCAGGATCTTTTCAGATGAGTCAGCTTTTCACATCAGGTGGCCAAAGCATTGGAGTTTCAGCTTCAGCATCAATCCTTCCAATGAATATTCAGGACTGATTTCCTTTAGGAAGGACTGGTTGGATCTCTTTGCAGTCCAAGGGACTCTCAAGAATCTTCTCCAACACCACAGTTCAAAAGCATCAATTCTTCAGCACTCAGCTTTCATTATAGTCCAACTCTCGCATTCATACATGACTATTGGAAAAACCATAGCTTTGACTAGACGGACCTTTGTTGGCAAACTAATGTCTGCTTTCTAACATGCTGTCTAGGTTGGTCATAGCTTTTCTTTCAAGGAGCAAGCATCTTTTAATTTCATGGCTGCAATCACCATCTGCAGTGATTTTGAAGCTCAGATGGTAGGTAAAGAATCTGCCTGCAATACAGGAAACCCAGGTTCGATCGCTAGGTCAGAAAGATCCCCTAGAGAAGGGAATGGCTACCCACTCCAGTATTCTTGCCTGGAGAATTCCAAGGACAGAGGAGCCTGGTAGGCTACAGTCCACGGGGTCACAAAGAGTTAGACGTGACTAAGCGACTGACAGTTGTATATGCACTAGGTTTGGGTAATAGGAACACAGATCCGAGTCATTAATTTATTGTGTATTCTTAATGCTGTTGTTATTCCAGAGGCTGTTAGCCATCGAAAGGATAACACCTTTGAGCAGGAAAAATTGTTTACTTCTGTCAAACCTCCCAGACCTCTTTCTATAAATGCCGTATACTACTTATCTCTGTGTGAGTGTATTTTAAGAAAAAAACTCATTCTGTCAGCATTTCTTCACACAGAAACTTTGGATACCATAATATGACACAAAGGAAGGACCTTGAAAGGCACCTCACAAAGCAGCTAGTCTAATCCCCTTAATTTAGAGGTGATTGAACAGTCTCCGGGAGATTAGGGCTAAACCTTCTCTTGAAGCCTCGGCTGGTTTTGCAGATAGATGGTAATGTGCTAAATCTACTGAATAGTTCCCTTGCCTGGCAGATGATTGCTAAGAAAGTGTTTATTTGGGTGGGCTTCTGAGCAGAAGCCAGAAATGGTGAAGATTGATCATCAGTTATAAATACCTGTCCAGGTATGAGACATGTTATTTCCATCTCTCCCAGCTGAGATTTTCCTTTTGAATGAGGTTGCATGCATAGCACTGCTGCGAGAATATGGACTCTAGCAATAGCCTTGGACGTCTGGCATATTTTCTTTCTTCATACTGCTTTGTAGAAACTGATACATACTGTGATCTCAAATTTTCTGTGTGTTTACACTTACAGTTGACCCTTGAATAATGTGGGTTTGAGCTATGTGGGTCCATCTATCTGTTGATGTTTTTCAATAATAGATATTATAGTACTATATAGTATGTGGTTGCAACCACAATGTGGAGAAACCATGGATATGAAGACCCTGCTCTGACTATAAGTTACAAGCAGATTTAATCCTTGTGCTGTTCATAACTGTATACACAAATATCACAAAGAAAAATATTTACTATGGTGGGGAAAAAAGTTTGAGAGACACTGACTAAAAAGTATTACTAAAACCATCAAACTACATGTAGTCGCATCCTTCTCCCCTACCAGATGGACTGTCTTTCTGAATTTTTGCATTTTTTACTACCTTGCTCTAAAAATCATTTTACCATGCATACATATGTAGCCTTAACAAATTATTTTGCATTGATTTTGTTTTGTGTTTTGTAAAAAATGGTATCATGCACTATAAAGTCTTCTCTGACTTGCTTTTCTTTTGTCAATGTTGTTTTTAAGATTTTGCTTACTTTAAGATGCACCATTAGGTCTTTTTCCCTGCTGTATAATATTCTACTATATGACTATACAATGTATTTATGTTCACCTATTCACTGATATGCATTGATTCCCATTTAAAATATTTTCTCTTATGAATAATGCTGCTGTGAACATTCATATACACATTTCCTGGTTTGTCAGGAATTTATTAGGGTTATATATGCCAATGTTCTTTCCAAGGAGTAAGCGTCTTTTAATTTCATGGCTGCAATCACCATCTGCAGTGATTTTGGAGCCCCCCAAAAAATAAAGTCTGACACTGCTTCTACTGTTTCCCTATCTATTTCCCATGAAGTGATGGGACCAGATGCCATGATCTTAGTTTTCTGAATGTCGAGCTTTAAGCCAACTTTTTCACTCTCCTCTTTCACTTTCATCAAGAGGCTTTTTAGTTCCTCTTTACTTTCTTCCATAAGGGTGGTGTCATCTGCACATGTGAGGTTATTGATATTTCTCCTGGCAATCTTGATTCCAGCTTGTGCTTCTTCCAGCCCAATGTTTCTCATGATATACTCTGCATACAAGTTAAATAAGCAGGGTGACAATATACAGCCTTGACGTACTCCTTTTCCTATTTGGAACCAGTCTGTTGTTCCATGTCCAGTTCTAACTGTTGCTTTCTGACCTGCATATAGGTTTCTCAAGAGGCAGGTCAGGTGGTCTGGTATTCCCATCTCTCTCAGAATTTTCCACAGTTTATTGTGATCCACACAGTCAAAGGCTTTGGCATAGTCAATAAAGCAGAAATAGATGTTTTTCTGGAACTCTCTTGCTTTTCGATGATCCAGCGGATGTTGGCAATTTGATCTCTGGTTCCTCTGCCTTTTCTAAAACCAGCTTGAACATCTGGAAGTTACTCCTTGGAAGGAAAGTTATGACCAACCTAGATAGCATATTCAAAAGCAGAGACATTACTTTGCCAACAAAGGTCTGTCTAGTCAAGGCTATGGTTTTTCCAGTAGTCATGTATGGATGTGAGAGTTGGACTGTGAAGAAAGCTGAGCACCGAAGAATTGATGCTTTTGAACTGTGGTGTTGGGGAAGACTCTTGAGAGTCCCTTGGACTGCAGGGAGATCCAACCAGTCCATTCTAAAGGAGATCAGACCTGGGTGTTCTTTGGAAGGAATGATGCTAAGCTGAAACTCCAATACTTTCCACCTCATGCAAAGAGTTGACTCATTGGAAAAGACTCTGATGCTGGGAGGGATTGGGGGCAGGAGGAGAAGGGGACGACAGAAGATGAGATGGCTGGATGGTATCACCGACTCGATGGACGTGAGTCTGAGTGAACTCCAGGAGTTGGTGATGGAAGGGAGGCCTGGCGTGCTGCGATTCATGGGGTCGCAAAGAGTCAGACATGACTGAGCGACTGAACTGAACTGATGCCAGTGTTCAATTTTACATGATGATGTTAGTGTTTTCCAGTGTTAATATATCAGTTTTCACTCTCACCTGTAGAATGTCAGTTGCTCCACATCCTTGGCAACTTTTGATATAGTTGGGTATCTTTAAGTTTTATTCATTAGACTGAATGCTTTTTTTGACTTTTATTTTGTGTTCTGTTTGCATTTTTCATTAATAAAAGTGTAATTTTGATAAAACACAAGGAAAATTCATTTAGTTTTAGTTATTCTTTAACATTACTCAGTCAAGGCTCAGTTTTGAGTGTCTTACACTGGTCCCTTTCTCTTTGTGTGCAGACAGTACCAGAAAAAAACAAATTAAATGGCCTTTACTTCAGAGACGGAAAATGTCGAATTGACTACATTCTTGTGTACAGAAAATCCAACCCCCAGATGGAAAAGAGAGAAGTATTTGAAAGAAATATTAGAGCAGAAGGATTACAAATGGAGAAAGAGGTAAATGGTTTGCCTGAATGAGAAAAGTATATATATACGTCAGTTCATATCAAGAGATAATTTAAAAAATAAGCAGTTAGTAGAGTAACTGAATATTTCATTTTCTGAGGCTTTGCCAATCTGCGGCGTATGGAGAATTTTCCTGCAATTAGACTTCTGCAGCACAATTTGCCTTTGAGAGCATTTTGATATCCAAAGGTTTCATAAAAATCAAAATATTCCAATTAAATTGATTTTTTTCAAAGTGTTATTTTACCTGACTTCCTACATCTGCTGCCTCTGTATGTTAACGGTGGGTTCTATTGGATTCACCAAAACGTTCATTCAGGTTTTCTGTACCATCTTACAGAAAGCCTGAATGAACTTTCTGGCCAACCCGATATTTGCATGGATTAAAAAAAAAAAAAAAAAAAACTGGATAAAATGCAATCAGCTGACCCTAGAGGCTGTTCTTACATTTCAGGAAGCATCATGAGTTTGGGTATCCTCACTCACCGGAAGAGACTGGCTGATTTGGCCAAAACCAGCTGAGACTTAACAAAGTGATTCTGGTTTTAAGAGACGTTCAGGATGTTTTGTCAGATTCCCAAACTCAGGGGTTACCTTATCAGTATTTACTCTTCCCTCTTCCCTCCTCCACCACAGGGGGAGTTTTGAGCAAGCTATAAGAGACCCAGCCAGGCCTCTGATCATAATCTGCAGTGGGACTGTTGTGTACCCAGAAACGCTGCGCACTTTTCTAGAACTTGGCCCTGTTTGCCAGATTACATAACTCCTCTCACATTTTCCCTAAACATTGTGCACAGCTTCTGGAGTTTTTCATAGTCAAGAAGAACATGTTGCAATTAAAAGTGTTTGCTTCTGATTCTTCTCTTCAAGGCTGAAGGATGGGTCTTTGAAGTCAGGCATCCCTGTTTTCTTTGTACGGGAAAGGTTGCATGCTGTTCCTGGGACTCTTCTGATAAATAGGGTTTTTTTCAGTTCTGTTCAACTAGCCTCAACCCTGGAGCATTTATAAAATAGAAGCAGTGCTTTTCTGGAATGTCTCCAAAAAGAGAATTAGAAAAACGGTGAGATGAGTATGGCCTTAAGGGAACAGGTTCTCATTCCCAGGAAAGTGGAAGCAGATTGCTCAAAAGACTGCTTCAGTTGGAGTTTCCCCTGGAGCAACAAACAGGATTAAATATGTTGCTTTTTCCATTTTTGTGGGATTCTGGAAAATCTTTCCTATACCCACTGGAATATACATTTGGTAAACCTTGTTCTTTAGATAAGTTGTATGTTGGTATCCAGTAGACAGTTATGTATTCTTTTCTTAACATTAATAGTACAGTAATATTTTATCCCTAAAACTCATTTCCTAATGTTTTATTCTGTTTCAGAATTTTTATATAAAAAAATAAAAGATCTGAATTGCCGCCTGATCTAACGAAAGTCCTTCCTGTGATCCATTCTGACTGTGTCAAAGTTTTGATTCCTGTTAAAACTAAGTAGCTTTGTTCAGTTAATGAAAGATTTATATTTTAAGCTTCATCATTGTTCTGTCCATTTCTGGGGCTTCTTTTGTGTAGGTCTTTTCAGTGTCATTTCATGACTTTGAAGTTAAAACTCAAAAAGCCTAATACTTGAACAAATAATGTACATTACTAAAGAGTTGACAGCTCTCCAATATGTTTCCTGAAAGTCTTCTGTACTGCAATATTCAGCTGCCAGAATTAGAGTGGGTGGCTAAGGAGGGTTACTCTGCCTTCTAACGTGCAGTTTTGCTGTGTAGTCCAGAGTTGACCAGAGTATGTTAGACAGATGGCTCATATGATTTTAGTGGCTTACAATAATTTTGTTTGGTTCTAATTTTTAAAAATTTTAATAGCTAGGTACTTATTTTAATGTATGGAAATAATAGCAATTGGAAAGTGTGTATCACCATATAACAGACTTCATTCAGCACTTATATAATGAACACATAAGGAAGTTGTGGTACATATACACAATGGAATATTACTCAGCTATAGAAAGGAATGAATTTGAGTCAGTTCTAGTGAGATGGATGAACCTAGAGCCTGTCATACAAAGTGAAGTAAATCAAAAAGAGAAAAACAAATATGGTATATTAATGCATATATATGGAATCTAAAAAAATGGTACTGATGAACCTATTTGCAGGGCAGCAATAGAGACGCAGACATAGAGAACAGACTTGCGGCCACAGGGGGAAGGAGAGGGTGGGAGGAGTTGAGAGAGTAGTATGGAAACATATATATATTACCGTATGCAAAATAGATAGCCAGTGGGAATTAGCTGTGTGATGCAGAGAGCTCAACCTGGTGCTGTCTTACAACCTAGAGGGGTGAGAGGAAGGTCCAAGAGGGAGGGGACATATGTATACCTATGACTGATTCATGTTGATGTGTGGTAGAAACCAATATAATATTAAAAGCAATTATACTCTAATTAAAAAATAAACACTTAACTAAGCATGTCTTTCTCCTCTTTCCCCCCAAAGTTTTCCTCTTGATGGCAGTTTCCCTGCAGTGTTCTATCTACTACCAAAAGCTTGGTTTTCCTCTTTTTGGAAGCTTCTTCCTAAGCAGCTTTTCCCTGTGGCCCACACTCTGCATAAGCAGCACAGTTTGACTCTCAGTTCTATCTCCAAGCTCTGCTTTGTATTTTCATGGTCTCAGCCGGCTCAGCAGAAAAAGGGTCTCTGCAGGATCTTCCTTGCTTAGAGGCAGCAGGAAATTATAGCTAAATTAATTTTCCCTATCATAATTAATTAAAATAAAATGTCCCTTGTATGAACAGCAAATCTGCATCTTCATTTTTTTAAAAAAAAGAGTTGCATTTTATTAAACCATCAGAAGCATTTTTGAGCTTCCCAGGTGGCACAGTGGTAAAGAAGCTACCTATCATTGCGGGAGATGCAAGAGACATGGGTTCGATCCCTGGGTCAGGAAGATCCCCTGGAGGAGGGCATGGCAACTCACTCCAGTATTCTTGCCTGGAGAATCCCATGGACAGAGGAGCCTGGAGGGCTACAGCCCATGGGGATCACAAAGAGTTGAACATGACTGAGTGTACACTTCCATGCAGAAGCACTTTCATTTAAATCAAGTGTTCTCATAAACAACTGCAATAGAAAGCCAGGAATTTTAATAGCTATTTCAACTTCCAGAAGTTATTTCCACCTTTTATACATAAAACAAAGAATTTAGTTCAAGGTGAAAAAGAAAACCCAGGAGACTTCCTGTGAATCCATGTATACCTGAAATGATGAACACTGAATAAATTTTATGAATTATTAATATCTTCACTAGTTGTGTGTCATGATGTCCAATAATTGCAGAAAATCTCACAGACTTAGAAGCTTTTGTGTCCAAATCAGCAAAGATGGGATCTCTTGTTGAAGTTTAATAGGAGAATCCTCATCTCTTATAACATTGAGAATTGTGAAACACAATTAGGAAAATCTTTGATTCATGATAAAAGTGAGGATCCAATCAAATTTCATCTTTCTTGAAAACTTAACCCCCTACCTGGTTAGTCAGTAGGTAAGTGCTTGCTTTAGCACTGTGGGTCTTTAACATTCTGTAACTCGTCTCTCATATTAGTTCAGAGAAAGCAATTGATAACCAAGTTCCCAAATAAAGTATCAAATTCAGGTGATTTTCTTCTCAAGTGTCTCTCTTCTTTAAAGGTAAACTCATGTTTATAAACCCACATTTTCTATTTTAGTTTTTTTCATTTTAAATTTTGTGTCCATCATTGACTCTTTGGTACCCATTTTGAAATCAGTATCAATGAGGTTTATCTTTTCCTTTTTATAAGGGGTCAGGTTGTGGATGACTTTGGAATGTATGAGTCCCAATTTGATTAAAGGAGCACCCTTCCTCTTTAGAATCATGCAGAACATAGGGGAAAACTCATATCATCAGGTGTTTACAAAATAACTGAATTATATAAATCATACCATCTTGATGATAATTCACTCAGCAAATATTTATTGTACATTCACTCTTTGCTAGGCACTGTCTTAAGCACTAAGAACACAGTAGTGAATGAAACAGACAAAAAATTCCTGCCCTGTTGGAACTTGAGAGCAAAGTAAATAAGTAAATCTATGTAGAACAACAGTAAATTCTGAGAAAAAAGTAAAGCAGGATGTGTTGAGAGGGGCTTATAATTTTATAAAAGTTGGTAAAGATGGGTCTCTCTCCCAGGGACCAAGAAGAGCACATACAAAGGCAATGAGGCAGGAGGATGCCTGGTGTGTTTATGGAACAGTGCAAAGGCCAGTAGGACAGGAATTGACTGAGCAGGGTAGAGAATAGTGAGAAATTGTATCAGAGAGGCAATGGAACAGATGGACTCAGATCTTTGAGATCACTGGGCAACTTTCGGAGAAGGCAATGGCACCCCACTCCAATACTCTTGCCTGGAAACTCCCATGGATGGAGGAGCCTGGTAGGTTGCAGTCCATGGGGTCTCGAAGAATTGGACACGACTGAGTGACTTCACTTTCACTTTTCACTTTCATGCATTGGAGAAGGAAATGGCACCCCACTCCAGTATTCTTGTCTGGAGAATCCCAGGGATGGCAGAGCCTGGTGGGCTGCCGTCTATGGGGTCATACAGAGTCGGACACAACTGGGGCAACTTAGCAGCAGCAGGGCAACTTTAGCTTTTCTCGACATGGAAAATCAGTGGATGGTTTTGAGCCAAGGCATTATAAGATGTGGTTTCTGTTTTATTAGGGCCACTCAGGTTTAGGGCAGAAGCAGAGATGCCAGTTAGGAGATTTGTTGCAAGAATCCAGGAAAGAAGTGATGGCAGCTTGGCTAAGTGCACAGCAGAGATGTTGAGAAGAGTAGTGAGTAGAGCCTGTGGGATTGCAGATAGATTGAATGAGTGATGTGAGAGAGGAGGCGGCACAGGTGATTCAGCTGTCTGTCGTACACTGTTCGTTTAAAGAGTTGGAAGAAAAGAATCGCCATTTACAGGGAAGCAAAGGGAAGTGAGTCTCCTTGTAGGTGTGTTAAGTTTGAGGTGTTCCGGTGGTGCAGATGTTGAGTAGCAGGAAAGATTGTGGAAGACAGGTTGATCTGGGCTGGAAATAGACTTTTGGGCGATAGGAGTCAGCAGAGAGGGGCTAGAAGGAAGTCTTGAAAGTGTGGTGCTCAGAGGGAAGTGTGTCAGGAGGAAAGGACAGTTGTGTCCAATGCTGCTGATGGAGTGAGTGAGATAAAGACTGAAAGTTAGTCATTGGATTTAGTCATTGAATTTATCAACGCGGAGGATTTTGGTGAGCTGGGCAAGAGAAGTTTCCACAGAGAGGTAGAAGTGAAAGCATGACTAAAGTATATTCAAGGAAGGAACAGGAGGAGAAAATGTGGAGAGAACAGATAAAAATAGCTCTTTGAGAGAGGTTCACTGTAAATGGAAAGAGACTGGTGTAAGAGGTGAAGTCAATAGAGAGATGTTTTTACTAAGATGGGAAAAATAACTGCATGATTTCATGATAATAGAAGTAATTTGAGAGACATTGTGGAAGAGTAAAGGAAGAATGCTTAGACCTGTGTTTAGTACTCTGTTCAGTACTGGGTTTAGTACTTCAAAGCACTAAGTAGAGCGGCCACAAGTTCCTCCCATGCAGGGACCTACCTGCCTGCATCTGTGTCCATAAAAGTAGCCTTGCCCTTGGTGCTAAAGGTATTCTAATCATGCTCCCAGCTAAGGCCAACCTTTTGCTTTGGGCTGGAGAAGGAAATGGCAACCCACTCCAATGTTCTTGCCTGGATAATCCCATGGACAGAGAAACCTGGTGGGCTACAGACCATGGGGTCACAAAGAGTCGGACACAGCTGAGCAATTGAGCACAGTTTGCTTTGGGTATCACACTCCATCTTCTCAGTCCTACTCAAGGACATTGCCTCCTCCAAAGATAAAATATCATAAACTTTAAAAACAAATTCACAGAGTCATGCAATGTGTCAAAACAGCCTATTTCTTTTTTCACTTGTTTCTCAGGAGGATTGGGAAAATCTCAGTTGTAAACATCTGCATAGCACTCAAGGTTAGGAGTTGTGGATGTTTTTCTTTGAGATGTTGACAAAAATAGTATTATTAAAATTCTCACTCTTGCCTTTATGAACCACTTACTATTATCTCCATTTTATAGGTGAGACAGTTGAGGCAAAGCAATAACTTGCCCCAGGTGACAAGGCCAGTAAGAGATAAAGTCCACATTAAAACCTGAGCCTGCTTACTCTTTACCCTTGTATCATGTTGCTTCCTGCTATCTGAAGATGGAATCTCAGGGTTAAACAAGGTTAGGACATGGGTGGAGTTTTGAAAGAGAACCAGGAAAACTGGAGTGCATAGTGAAACTGGGTGCTATCTAGACTATTTCCTTGCACTTTGGTGGCCAGTAGTCATAGATTTGAATCTTGGTTCAACAGCTTATAAGCTGAGTAATCTTGAGCAACTTATCAAAGTTCTCTGGATCTCAGCTTTCACATTTTTAATAATGAGGATGATATTATTTACCATGAAAAGTGTGAGGATTAAGTGAGCCCTTCCAGGTGAATACAGCTCCTGCTGCTAAGTCACTTCAGTCGTGTCCGACTCTGTGTGATCCCATAGATGGCAGCCCACCAGGCTCCCCCGTCCCTGGGATTCTCCTGGCAAGAACACTGGAGAGGGCTGCCATTTCCTTCTCCAATGCATGAAAGTGAAAAGTCAAAGTCGCTCAGTCATGTCCGACTCCTAGCAACCCCATGGACTGCAGCCTTCCAGGCTCCTCCGTCCAGGGGATTTTCTAGGCAGGAGTACTGTAGTGGGGTGCCATTGCCTTCTCCGAGGTGAATACAGAGTACAGTGTAAACCTTTTTTATTTTACCTGAATTTTACCTGTTCCATCTTCTATTCATGACAAACAATTTATGATTGGGATATAAAACTTCTTTGTGAAATATTTTAAAAAGTGACTCAAATTAAGGAAATACAGGAAATAAAAATATTGTAGATAATATATACAGATTTGGCAGAAGCATGATTTTAGTCTGTTACTTGGCTAGTGGTTATGGTGGATAGACCCTGAAGCCTTGCCTCCTGGTTTTAATGCCTTTGTATCATTCCCTCTCCTGGAGAATAGGTGACTTGCTCTTAACCAGCAGAATATGGCAAATGGGATGTTACTTCCATGGTTATGTTGTGGTATGTAAGACCCTGTCTCAGCTGACAGACGTTGGGCTCTCTTTTGCTGGCTTTGAAGAAGTAAGCTCTCGTGTTGTGAAACTGTTTATGAAGGGGGTTCTGTGCAAAGAAGAGGGGCTGATCTCTTAGAACTAAGAATTGCTCCCAGAAACTGGCCAGAAAACAGAGACTGCAGACCTGAAACCTCAAGATGAGCTCTGCCAACAGCTGAGGGATCCTGAAACGAGATCTGTCTGCAGTTGAGCTTCTGTTGAGACTGCAGCCCTGGCCAAGCCTGGTGAGACCCTGAAGCTGAGGGCCCAGCTATGCTATGTCTGGATTCCTGACCTATAGGAACTGTAAACTCTGTTCAGTTCAGTTGCTCAGTTGTGTCTGACTCTTTGCGACCCCATGAACTGCAGCGCACCAGGCCTCCCGGTCCATCACCAACTCTCAGAACTTACTAAAACTCATGTCCATTGAGTTGGTAATGCCATCCAACCATCTCATCCTCTGTCGTCCCCTTCTTCTCCTGCCCTCAATCTTTCCCAGCATCAGGGTCTTTTCAAATGAGTCATTCCCTTGTAGCTCAGCTGGTAAACTCAGTAATATGTGTTATTTTGTTGTGGTTATTTGTTCTGCAGCAGTAGGTAACTTAGTACAGTGGTTAAGAGTCTGGGGTCACATATTCTGAGTTCTCATTTGTTTTCATCGTTAAAAGCTGTGTGCACTTGGGAACTTTAGCTTAATGAGGCTAATGATGAGAGCTATTGGGTTGGCCAAAAAGTTTGTTCAGGTTTTTCCTAAGCTATTACGGGTTATAATACTGCATGGGTTATTATACTAATTAAATGAACTTATTCATATCAGCTGCTTATCTCTGTACCTGTCATATTACAAGCAAGTAATAAATCTTTATTACCATCATTATAGTTATTGTAACAGCTAAACATAGTATATGAACAATAATACTTCAGAAATAGTTTTTCAAGGTAAACTCTTTGGAAAATTTATCATGCAGTTTATAAATACCTTAAAATCTAGTCATTAGGGTAGCAACATCCACTGACTATATATTGCTAATAATGTGTATGTATTAATGAGATTGCTGATTACCTTCAGTGCTCTTGGAAGAACTTAAAATACCTTAGGTAACATGTTTAGCATCGTCAAGGTTCTGACATTTCTGTGCCCAGAGAATTTGGTTTTAGATTCATCAGGGAATGAAATGGTATATCAACCCAGAACTAAAACACCATGCTCAATTGCCCATCCTAGTCTTGCTTGACACCTATTCAGGGGAAATCTATACAAAGATTCCCCATTGAAGATGCTAATTTCTTCCTTCACAGGCTTCCTGCTTATCCTACCCTTCCTATTTTCATCCCTGATTATGTTCCACAACCGCTGTTACTATAGACGTTCTCTCTGGATCCAGAACTCTGAGAATGAAGGGAAAAGGACCAGAGTCTCCTCCCTTCTTTATAGTTCAAACCATGATAAATATCTAAAATAAATGTTGGGACAAACTGAACTATCCAAATTCATGTCCTCTAGTATTTTCTGGAACCCCCTCCACTTAATAATCTCCATTTTCTGGTATGTCAAACATATGTTCTACCAAGGGTCTCAAGTTGGATTTGAAGGGAAGGGAAAGTTAAGGACAGTCCTAGGCACAGAATGAAGAAGGCAGATTTTCTTGTGAAAATCAAAGCCCTGGAAATTCCTTGAGTATTTATCTTAATCTGTCTGGGCCGCTATAACAAAATACCATATATTGGAGGGGGGTATAAATAACACGAACTTATTTCTCATAGTTCTGCAGGCTAGGAGTTCAAGGTGCTGATGAAAACCTTCTTCCTGGTTCATAGACAGCACCTTTTTGCTGTGTCTTCACATGGTGAAAGCAGACAGGAGCTCTCTGAGGTCTCTTTCTTGAAGGAAGTAAATTTTTGAGGACTCCATGACCTAATCACCTCTCAAATAGCCTAGCTCTTAATACCATCACATTGGGGGTTAGAATTTCAACGTATGAATTTTAAGGAGATACAATTTATATTAAAGCAGTACCTTTCAGGAGTTCATTGTTGATCCATACTGACAGTGGCCTTTTGAAAAAGTAGTCTCTGAGGTTGAATTTTTTCCTAGGCAGAAGCGGAGCCTGAGGTGAGGATTCTTGCAAAGTTGTTGTTGGATAGAGTGAGCTCAGGAGAAAGGGGTATGGGGAAGTAGCAGAGGTCCGAGGAGAAGAGCCAAGCTGAGAGTATAGTCTCCATTCTAGGTAGAGAGTTCTGGATCTGGTTCCCTTTCAAGCAGAGGTCCTCCTACCCATCAATCATTGGCTGAGGCTGGGGAATGGTGGGAGGTAGACGCTGCCCCTGCTTGGTGGAGGGTGATTCTTCAGCACTCAAGGCTACTTGGCTTCTGGGCTGTACACCATCAGAATTCATCACCAGTGATACTATGTCTCTACTGATCATATGTTGCTGTTCAGTTAGTAAAGTCCTGTCTTGACCCTTTGTAACCCCATGGACTATAGCCCACCAGGCTCCTCTGTTCATGGGATTTCCCAGGCAAGAACACTGGAGTGGGTTGCCATTTCCTTCTCCAGGGTATCTTCCCGACCCAGGGATCAAATTCGCATGTCCTGCATTAGCAGGTAGTGGATTCTTTACCACTGAGCCACCAGGGAAGTCACCTGTGGCTTTAGATGGCCCACTTTGAGATTACAGCAGTCAGGGAATTCGTGATGGTCATGATGGGAGTGAAGAAGAGAGTGAAACAAAGACACTTACTTTGCTTTAATTTGCCCAGTGTTCCCTCTAAGATACTCCATCTTAAAGGCAAGGATTCCATGTGGCTGGTGTAATTACTTTGAGGGCAGAGATGGTGTCTTGCTGGTTTTTAACAGTAAGACTGAGCCCAGTGCTTAGCTTGTGGGATTTTGAGTTTGTCACAAGAGATTGTAAATAGCTGATTTCCATGGCTGTGTCTGGGTAGCATCAATCAATTTAGCTCCAGGATTTCTCAACCTCAGCAGTATTGATGTTTGCGGCTGGATAATTCTCTGTTATAGGAGGCTGTTTTTTGTACTATAGGATGTTTAACAGCACCCCTACCCACTAGATCCCAGCAGTGCTCCTACCCCCACCCCACCAAGCTATGACAACCCAAATGTCTCCAGGCATTGTCCTGTGTCCCCAGGAATAGGTGTATAAAATTGTCCCTGGCTGAGAGCTACGGAGTTACTCTTAGATCCAACTTTATGCAGTTGGTTGCAGTGTCTATGAGATAGCTAAAGGAATTCAAGGCAGCTGTTCTTTCATCCACCTGGGCTAAATAATTTAAGCACTCTTAATATCAGGCTTTTGAATCATAAAGATCCTATGTCTTTGAAGAGAGAATAGGGTAAATTAAGTTTGACCTTTCAAGCCAGACAACAGGAATTTAGATCCACTTGCTACTTCATCACTTACTGAGTAAATACCCAGATGAGACTCTTAAACACTGTGCCACAGCTTCTTCATGTGGATAAAATGAGCTAGTATATTGTAGCCTGCTTAGAAGAGAGCCCAGCGCATATGAAGGGCCCAGTGAGTGGTGGCTGTGGGTATTGATAAAGACGAGAGTGGTTTCAGCCCCAGGTCACCTTGTGTTCTGATCTCAGACATTCAACCCTGTCCCCTCTTAGACTGAAAGTCCCTGGCCTGTGTCTAGGGAAAGCTGTGGGGGTCTGGTGGTTGGCACCCCCACCTCGTCCCCAGGATTCGGTCCTTCTGTCACCTACCACTGCCCTAAACCAGTCCCTCAGATTCAGGGCTTCATTGTCACGGGGCCATCTTAAGATTGTTTCACCAAATGGTGGGGGGTGGGGGACTTTCTCCTCTCTCTCTCATTCTTTCTTTCTCTGGCTCTATTTCTCTCTTCCTCTTTCTGTCTCAATCTTCCTTTCACTCTGACTTGTGAGATTGCTTTAAAGAGTGGAGGGCCTACTTATTTTTACCTTGACTGTTTTTGCTTGATCAGGAAGACAGAATTTAAGCAAAACATTTCTGTTGCCAGGTCAAGATGACCAGTACACAGTTATCCTGAACTGATTTACTCAAAGAATCATTCTAAATCAATACATGCTTACATGACTCATGCGTATTCCTTTGCTTAAGACAGAATATTAAGGGGAAAAATTACCCGTTATATAAGACACAGCTGAAGGACTGAAATCATATTATGAACTATTGTTACCATCCCACGAGAAGAAAATTAATCTAAAAGATCTTCTCACTGGTCTAAATTGAACTTGTCTGATATAAAACACATTTCACATTGTTTTTACATACCAAATGTGGGCCACGTAGAGTTGCAGCTATGAAAGGAACTGAAAGTCTTTTCTTAATGATGTTATTTTTGTTGCTGATGTTCTTACTATGTGTTATGTTAAGTTGCTGAAAATTACACAGATTATACACTAGGGATATGATGCTAATTATTCATTAATGAGATGGAGTGATTTCAAAGTTTTGAAGCAGTCTGGAAAACTGTAAATCCAAGGTCTCCTGCTTATAATACTTACAAGTTGAAAATCTGACAAAGGTCAATTGTAAGCTGAATTTTATTACCCAAGCCTGATATACTTCATTTGCAAAAGCGATGATGCAGCACTGTCCCTGGAGGCTGAGCCCAAGCTTTAACTCCCTTCCTGTTGTGGCTTAGGCATATTTTAAGAGCAGTTGATGGTGTCTGATGATTCCCGTTTCCAAATAGAGTCATTCTTCGTTCATCAAATATCTAATGAACATCATGTCTAATTATTAAGGGAAGAGATGCATTAAATAAGTCAGGTGTAATGAGAGCTGTGAAGAAAATACACAGGAATCCTGGGAGGGAGTCACTATTTTGTCCAGGAGTTCAAGGTAAATCTCCAAGATAATGAGTGAACCAAGAGAAAAGTTGGAATGTGCATTTCTAAACCCAATTCTCAAAAGCACCTCAGAGTTTTCCCACTATTGGGGTTACTTTTGCTCGCATTTTTCCACGTGTGGAGTGGAATGAGGGTTGGAAGAATAAGTGGACGCACTGAATGCGGTGGGAGTATGTCCTATATGGGAAGAGGGAAATGGGTTGATTTGGCTGGGGTGGGGGCAGAGAAGATGACAGTGTTTGCCTCTACATGACCTTGCCCAGGGCCCAGAGCAGGGGCCAAATCAAGTGCCTGAGCAATACTGGGACCTTTGCTGACCTGTTTCCAAACCCCTCCCTAACTTGTCCTTTGTCATTCATTAGTTTAGCTTCCCCCTCTTTTGGTGCTTTATCTTTCACAACCTGACACACTTTCATCTACACTTACATCAAACTTCTTCTTTGAAAGGCTTCCCTAGTGCTTGTGACTGTTTGGCCCCCCTTTCAGTTAAGAGTTATGCAGAAAACAAGCCACTGTATGTCTTCTAAGCATGAAGTGTTTGATACAGAGGCTTGCACCATTGATGAAAAGGGCAGGGAAGCCACCTTCAATTGTTTCCTGAAACATCATAGCAGTGGTCCCAGGCACTGACCTGGAAACCACTAGGAGTCCCAAGAATGTCTGGCAAAGATGACTCTCAAAAGATTTACTTGAAGCTGTCTCTAACTTACACAACTGTGACTACCTGGAGGGAGAAACAGCCTCTTCTACTTTCCAGATTTCATTTTCCTGAGTGCATCCCTCATTGTTGACTCTAACCCACAGCTCCACAGGGAAGGGCATTCTGGGAAATGTAGTCCCAGTCTCTCCCCAGCAGTGCAGAGGAGACTTCAGAAAGAGAGGGGCGGAAATGCCAAGATTACAAAAACAGCATAGCGCAGCCACTACCCCCACCTCCTTCCAGATTTGACCACCTAGCCCTTCATTTAAGGCTATGCCAGCCCCTTCTCTGTCATACTCAAAAGATTTACAATTGTAAGTCATAAATCCTAATACAGTAAGTCCCCCGCATACAAACCTTCAAGTTACTAGTGGTTGTGCTTTTGTGTAACTTACAATACACACATTATGCTTTCGTATACTTTATAGCACTGTATACAGTTTAATAGTATGTGTCTGCGTTCAGTCATGTCCATCTGTTTTTGACCTCATGGACTGCAGCCCACCAGGCTCCTCAGTCCATGGGATTTTTCAGGCCAGAATACTGGAGTGGGGTGCCTTTTCTTCCTCCAGGGGATCTTCCCGACCTAGGGATTGAGCCTGCCTCTCCTGCACTGGCAGGAGTATTCTCTACCACTGAGCCACCTGAGAAGCCGCACCATAGTAGTAAAGTGTCTTTCTTTCAAGTCCAGGGTGTCTGGAAGCAAGCCTAAAAGCAGTGGTGATGTGGCTGGTACTGCTAAAAAGCACCACCTGAGGTACTGTACTACTACTGTGCTTTTCAAGATACTGTACTGTAAGATTAAATTTTTTTCTGTATTTTTTGTGTTTGTTTTTTATGTATTATTTGTGTGAAAAATATTATAAACCTATTACAGTAATAGCCGACTGTGTTAGTGGGATACCAGGACTTATGAATGTGCTCTTGGACTGGAACTCCTTTGTACAGAGGGGACTTACTGTGCTGCCCCTCAAAGTGATGAGGGAACAGCGTTCATCACGTGGCTGTAGCTGGATATATTGCCCACAGTCGAAATACCTCCCTCACACCCACACCATTGTTCTGAGGCTAACCCCAGGCAGTTCTTTGTTCATAGCAGAGCTAAATTCACTGAGACCAAATCTTTAATTAGACATTCAGACAGTAGCAGTCCCCAGCCTGCATAAGGAGACATCTGTGTATCTGTGGTGCATGAGGAAGGGAGAGGACAAAGGAAAGACAAGCTGAAAACTCCTCTCACAACTGAGTCAAAGGGGAAGGTTCCCACCACCACTTGCGGCTCCTGTGGTGTTAGAGGGTCCATGATCACATGTATGGGGGGAATGTCATATTCTAGGAACAGTATCAGGCAGTGGAGAATCAGTAATGAGAAAGTGTTCCTTTTATCTGTTATTATGTAACAAACAACTCCAGGACTTGTGGCTTAAAACAGCAGTTATTTTACTGTCACGTCTACAGTTGGGCAGGGCTCTGCAGGACTGGCTCTTTTCTGCTCCCTGGGTCCCCTTTCAAGGCAACTCTCAGCTAAGAGCTCAGCTAGGTCTGCAGGCTTCAGGCTTCGTTTCTTTCCATGTGGATCTCTACACAAGCTTCTCTGAGGCGCCCCTGCCACAGGCCGCCTCATGACATGGTGCCTGGGTTCCAAGAAAATGAAGCAGAAGCGCATTTAAAAAAAAATTAAAATATAGTTGATATTGTGTTAATTTCAAATATACAGCAAAGTGGTTCAGTTATATATTTTTCATTCTTTTCCATTATAGGTTATTGCAAGATATTGAATATAGTTCCATGTGCTATATAGTAGGTCCTTTTTGCTTATCAGTTTTATGTATAGTATCAATAGTTTGTTAATCGCCTTCTCCTATTTATCCATATCCCTTCTCTCTTTCCCCTATGGGAGCTTCCTTGGTGGCTCAGATGGTAAAGAATCTGCCTGCAGTGCAGGAGACCCGGGTTTGATTCTTAGGTCAGGAATATCCCCTGGAGAAGACAATGGCAACTAACTCCAGTATTCTTGCCTGGAGAATTCCATGGACAAAGGACCCTGGACAGCTACAGTCTATGGGATTGCAGAGTGGGACACAACTAAGCAATTAACCCACTCCTCTCTTTCTCCTTTGGTAGCCATACATTTATTTTCTGTGACTGTGAGTCTGTTTCTGTTTTGTATATGTATAGATTCATTTGTATTATTTTTTAGATTCCACATATGAGTGATACAAGATAGTATATAGTACATAGCATATATGATATAATAACATCATATAATACCTGTCTCTGCCTGGCTTACTTCACTTAGTATAATATTCTGTAGGTCCATTTATCTTGCTGCACATGGTAATATTCCATTCCTGTTTTGTTGTTCAGTCGCTCACTCATGTCCAACTCTTTGTGACCGCATGGACTGCAGCACTCCAGACTTCCCTGTCCTTCATTATTTCCCAGAGTTTGTTCAAACTCATCCTGTTTATGGCTGAGTAATACTTCCTTATATATATATATGTGTGTGTGTGTGTATATATATATATATATACCACTTCTTCTAAAACCCAGCAACAGATGTGCATTTTTATGACCTAGACCCAGAACTGTTTCTTCTGCTGTGCTCTATTGGCAGAGACAGGAACAAGGGAAAGGTACATAGGTTCTACCTCTTGATGAAGAGAGGCAAGGTTCTAGGAGACATGTGGGATGAAAGCTATTGTCAGGGCCATCTTTGGAAAATATAGCATGCCACGTTATACTCAATGTGTTTGAGGAGCTCATTGACTAGAGGTGAAGATGGGCAGGAAACAGATGACTAGAATACAGCCTGAAAAGTTTTCTATGAAAACACTAAGAGAACTTCAGACTCTGCCCAGAGATTTCAGGAAGGTTAGAAGCAGTGACCTGAGCCTTGAAGAATGCATTGACAGAGCAGTGAAGTAGAAGGGCATGGAAACAGTTTGAGTGGAGGCAAAATAGTTTGCAGTGGGGGCATCACGGCTCTTCTAGTGGCTCTGCTTCCCCAGTTGGAATAGGAATCCCATGAGGACTGCATGGATTTACCCACAGAGCCTAGCCTAGTGCCTGGTTCATCACTTCACCTTGACTTTCAAGTTATTTACGCTCATTCAGCAATTTCTCATGAATATAATTTTCATCAGACATAATTGTCCTTGTAGGCCTTGATGAGTGTACTGATTCTGGCCAGATAAGCATTTTTTAGGCATTTGCTTTCCAAAATGGTCTAAACTATTATCACTTAGCTTCTTTGCAACCGAATCTACCCCAACCATACTTCTATTTAAATAGTGTCATCTTGTTGCTGGATTTCTTTCAAGCTAGGTGTTTTACTCAGCCAACTGCACCACTATAACCTGAAAACTCAACCAAGATCATGACAGTTTTCCAACAAGATGGTGTTTATTGCTCAACAGAGTTCTTTGTTGTTCATCTCCATTCTCTATTCTGGTTTGTTCCACACAGGTTGAAATTAAAAAGAGCTTTAGAGAAGACTGGGAGTAGAGCAGGCAGAAGAATGAAGGTGTACTACACACAGTTTTCCTTAGTCCAGTAGGCAGTAAAGAAAATGACACACGGTGAGACCTGGTGTCCATTAGTGTTTCAGAAATGTGTTCTGTCTCCTCTTGGGGCCTCTCCTCATCTATGGACTGACAGTTCTTTGCTTTAACTAGTATATAATTTTGGATTGCACAGCAGTAAATCACTTTGGCATTCGTTGAGGCTGCCTTGATTCAGCGTTTCAGACTCTAATAAGTGCCTGTGGGTCTTCCGAAATCTAATCCTTCATTCAGTGACTCATGGATCGCACTGTGTACATTATGTTTGGGGCATCCACTCTTGCTTCTTTTCTGACTGCCAGAAGGAATCTTTTACCCTTCAGTTCTCTGTACAAACTCCAGTGGAATGAAAAAGCCCTAGTCTTGATTGTTTTCATCACGCAGTGGTTTATTTAGTTTGCAAAACAAACATAGCAATTAGCAGGTAAATATTGAAATTTAGTTTGTAATTGTTCTTTTCTTCTTTTTCTAGATATACTTAACAAAGATGTACCTTAATCTCTCTTTGAAATGAAGTCTCTTTAGGGAAAGAGAATTCTAAGTATACCCTTAAATACTTGGAACTGAACCTTGCTTTGAATGGATTTAGATATTTCACATTGTCACTGGAGAGGGCATTGACTATCGTGATGAGCCTGCTGATGAATTGTCCCAGCTTCTCTTTTGACCATCATTTCATACCCCCCCTTACTTCACTTCGATTCAAGGATCCATCATTATGACCACTCATTTACAAGTACTTCAGTTCTCTCATTCCCTCATTTCTAAGCCTTGACCTTGATTAAATCCCACCTTCTTTGTGCCTGCACCTGAACAGGTTGAATATTCCTAGAAAAACATGCTGACTGGTTCCCTTTATGACTACTCTCTCGGACAAGGACCAGAGTACCAAAGAATGCCAGGGAGCATCGTAGGTGTACTTCGCTCCTCACCATAATGAGCAATTATATTCATTTCTTCTTCCCATCCTTCCTTTCTTGGCCTCTTCCTTTCATTCATTCATTTAAAAAGTTTTAATTGTTCAATAAATAGACAAAGCCTGGCATAATTCCAGACATTCAGAACACATCAGGGAACCAAACAAAGAGCCCCTATCCTTATAGTGCTCACCTTTTAATTGTTGAAGTAGGGAGGACCCCTTCCAAGGCATGAGAGTGGGCCCTCATCTGTCACTCAGAAATGCATTGTCTGAGGGGCACATGTGCTGCCAGGGCAAGAGAATTTATTGGGAAGGGGCAACCAGGCGGAAGGCAACAGGATAAGAGAACCCAGAAGAACTGCTCTGCCATGTGGTTTAAGGTCTCAGGTTTTATGGTGATGGGCTTAGTTTCTGGGTTGTCACTGGCCAATCATTCTGATCCAGGGTCCTTCCTGGTGGTGTGTACATTGCTCAGCCAAAATGGACTCCAGTGAGGAGGGTTCTGGGAGGTTGGTAAGACATGTGGCATCTCCTTTTGACCTTTCCCCACCCTTATGGCAGAAAGTGAAGAGGAGCTAAAAAGCCTCTTGATGAAAGTGAAAGAGGAAAGTGAAAAAATTGGCTTAAAGCTCAACATTCAGAAAACGAAGATCATGGCATCTGGTCCCATCACTTCATGGGAAATAGATGGGGAAACAGTAGAAACAGTGTCAGACTTTATTTTGGGGGGCTCCAAAATCACTGCAGATGGTGACTGCAGCCATGAAATTAAAAGATGCTTACTCCTTGGAAGAAAAGTTATGACTAACCTAGATAGTATATTGAAAAGCAGAGACATTACTTTGCCAACTAAGGTCTGTGTAGTCAAGGCTATGGTTTTTCCTGTGGTCATACATGGATGTGAGAGTTGGACTGTGAAGAAGGCTGAGTGCTGAAGAATTGATGCTTTTGAACTGTGGTGTTGGAGAAGACTCTTGAGAGTCCTTTGGACTGCAAGGAGATCCAACCAGTCCATTCTAAAGGAGATCAGCCCTGAGATTTCTTTAGAAGGGATGATGCTAAAGCTGAAGCTCCAATACTTTGGCCACCTCATGTGAAGAGTTGAGTCATTGGAAAAGACTCTGTTGCTGGGAGGGATTGGGGGCAGGAGGAGAAGGGGACAACAGAGGGTGAGATGGCTGGATGGCATCACGGACTCACTGAACGTGAGTCTGAGTGAACTCCGGGAGTTGGTGATGGACAGGGAGGCCTGGCATGCTGCGATTCATGGAGTCACAGAGTCGGACACGACTGAGCAACTGAACTGGCTGACTGAACTAATTCTTCCAGTTGGTAGTAGTTTTTAGTTCCATGTTCCTTACCAGGACCTTCTCACCCCACAGGAAAACTTGTTCAATGTTTTGTCTAGTGTCCTTGTCTCCACTTTCTCACCTATGATTCTCTCTCTCTTTTTTTTAAATTGAAATATAGTTGATATGGATTTCCCTGGTGGCTCAGAAGGTAAATAATCCGCCTGCAGTGCAGGAGACCCTGGTTTGATTTCTGGGTCAGGACGATCCCCTGGAGGAGGGCATGGCAACCCATTCCAGTGGCTGCTATCTTACCTGAGCAGGGTGGTCAGTTTCAGTCAGTGTTGCCTCTAACATAAGGAGTGAGGCAGTGAAAATAAACTAATAAAAATATATGGCATGTTAGAACATGATGTAGCAAAGGAAAAAGTAGTGCTGGAGGGTGAATGAATATGCTTTCTAAATAGGGTGATGTAGGGGCTCACTGAAGGTGACATAGGACCAAAGACTGAATGGGAGTTGACCAGCTGTAATGTCCCACCATCTCCTTGCCCCTGCACCCTCTCACCTCCTTTAACTGTACCCCCACCACCTACCCAGGCTCTGCTTATATTCTTGTCTGTACTTTGAGAGAGACTAGAAGCAGTCAAATAGGCTTTTCTGTGGCCATCCCCTCTCTCACTCTCTGCCTTCCTGCTGTTACTGTGCTCCAAGCAGCTGCCACTGTCCTGGGAGCCCCCCCAGTTATGTGCCGAATCCTTCCCATTTCACCTTCTCAAGGACTTTGCTTCTGTAATCATCTCTTCTCTCCTGCATCATCAGTTTTTGCTCTCTACTCAATCATTAAAACATGCTCCTGTAACTCGTAAGAAAAATCCCTTGACCACCCCCCCATATTCTCTTCCAATAACCACCTCATTTCCCTCCTGCACCCCACAGAAAAACTTGTTCAATGTTTTGTCTAGTGTCCTTGTCTCCACTTTCTCACCTATGATTCTCTCTCTCTCTTTTTTTTAATTGAAATATAGTTGATATGGATTTCCCTGGTGGCTCAGAAGGTAAATAATCCGCCTGTAGTGCAGGAGACCCTGGTTTGATTTCTGGGTCAGGACGATCCCCTGGAGGAGGGCATGGCAACCCATTCCAGTACGCTTGCCTGGAGAATCCCCACGGACAGAGGAGCCTGTCAGACTACAGTCCGTGGGGTCACAAAGAGTTGGACACAACTGAGCAACTAAGCAGAGCACATAGTTGATATACAGTACTGATAGTTTCAGGTGGATAGGAACCAGGTGAAGTGAAGTCGCTCAGTCGTGTCCGACGCTTTGCAACCCCGTGGACTGTAGCCTACCAGGCTCCTCCGTCTAAGGGATTTTCCAGGCAAGAGTACTGGAGTGGGGTGCCATTTCCTTCTCCAGAGTATCTTCCTGACCCAGGGATTGAACCCAGGTCTCCTGCATTGTAAGCAAGACGCTTTACCGTCTGAGCCACCAGGGAAGTCTATAGCAAGCAAAATGATTGTTAAACATTTTTTCAGATTATATTCCATTATAAGTTATTGAATATAATTCTCTGTACTGTGTAGTATATCCTTGTTGCTTATCTATTTTATGTATAGTAGTTTGTATCTGTTAATCCCCTGCTCCTAATATGTCCCTCCGTTCCTCCCTCTCCCTTTTGGTAACCATAAATTTGTTTTCTCTGTCTGTGAGTCTATTTCTGTTTTATAAATAAGTTTATTTGTATCATTTTTTTTAGATTCTACATACAAGTGATATCAAATGGTTTCTGTCTTTCTAAGTCTGACTTGCTTCGCTTAGTATGATGATCCCTGGGTCCGTCATGTTCCTGCAGTAGACATCATCTTATGCCAGTTGTCAGTTGATGGGCCCAGCCTCTTTTCAAACTACTGGATCTGAGCTTTCTCCCTCCATAGACACTTTTTTATTCAGATCAGTTTTAACCATACCCAGCACTCATGACATTTCTGTTATCCTCCATCACTTCGTGGGAAATAGATGGGAAACAGTGGAAACAGTGTCAGACTTTATTTTGGGGGCTCCAAAATCACTGCAGATGGTGACTGCAGCCATGAAATTAAAAGACGCGTACTCCTTGGAAGAAAAGTTATGACCAACCTAGATAGCATATTCAAAAGCAGAGACATTACTTTGCCGACTAAGGTCCGTCTAGTCAAGGCTATGGTTTTTCCTGTAGTCATGTATGGATGTGAGAGTTGGACTGTGAAGAAGGCTGAGTGCTGAAGAACTGATGCTTTTGAACTGTGGTGTTAGAGAAGACTCTTGAGAGTCCCTTGGACTGCAAGGAGATCCAAGCAGTCCATTCTGAAGGAGATCAGCCCTGGGATTTCTTTGGAAGGAATGATGCTAAAGCTGAAACTCCAGTACTTTGGCCACCTCATGCAAACAGTTGACTCATTGGAAAAGACTCTGATGCTGGGAGGGATTGGGGGCAGGAGGAGAGGGGGACGACAGAGGATGAGATGGCTGGATGGCATCACTGACTCGATGGACGTGAGTCTGAGTGAACTGCGGGAGTTGGTGATGGACAGGGAGGGCTGGCGTGCTGCGATTCATGGGGTCACAAAGAGTTGGACACGACTGAGCAACTGAACTGAACTGAACTTGCTTTGTCAACAGCATTTGTCCATATGGTAGGGTATTGCTTCCTTGAAAAACATTCTTTTCTTGACTCAGAAGGCATCTCATGATCTCCTGATTTCTCCCTTTTCTGACCCTTTCTCAGCCTCCTTTGCTCACCCTCCTCTTCCACTTGACCTCCAGCTTTTAGAGCATCCTAAGATCTGGTTGTGGGTGCCTCTCCTTCTGTGTCTCCGTATAATCCCATGAAGTTCAATGCAGAGCTTTTATATCAGTTCTATATGTCACTCAAGGCTTGAAGCAACAGGGTTTACTTCTTGATCTCAGGATAGCATGGAGGGTGGGGAAGAGTTACCATTTACGTGTAATCATCAGGGACCCAGCATCACAGTAACTTCATCCAGAGACTTGCCTTTGTGGAAGGGAAAGGCAAATTGCACACCAGTCTTCAAGGGTTCTGCTCATAGCTCAGTAGCCTCAGCATGTTCTATGGCTCCAGCCTAATCACTGGGTCAGGAAGCCCAGCTTTCTATGTGCCTGGAGTAGAGGAGAACCCGAGGCCAGTGATACATGGATGGCCCCCACACAACATGATTTCAAATGCATTATATAATTTTATGTGTAATTTATATCTATATGTACCTGTCTATCTCTCTATCTTGGCCCCATAAAGTAAGCAAAGGAGTTATATTAGCATTACACCAATGAGGAACTGATAGGAGATGAAGTAATCTATCAGCTACATTTCTGATCATACGAGCCCCAGTTTTTGACAGCTTTTTCTTAACCTGTAGGTAAAAAAGCAGTTTGTAAACTATCACTCTTTGCACTGTTCCTGCATCCTCTAGTTTCTGTCAGCATTCCACCAAAAGATAACTAGAGTAGGCCTAGGAAGAATATCAGAACCTTTCCAAGTGCGTTAGAAAGTTATTTCCAAAGTCAAATTGCTGCTTCACTGGCAGCAGACAAGATACTCACCTGTCCTTTCTGGGTCATGCTTGTTTCACGGCTGTTAATCGCCGCAGCTTATTAAGGACATAATGACACATTGATTATTGACTGGGTCATAACTGTGAATAGTTTATCAGCAGGTCAATCGTTCATGATAATATAAAGTGTAACTGTGATGATACAGTTGTCTCCAAGTTCAGCTTATCTAATGCATCACCTTGAAGAAAAAGAGAAATGTTATGATGAGGACTTTTGGAGTTGGGTAGATCAGAACTGACTTTGCTTACTTCTGAGAAGAGATTTAGTACTCCATGAAAGGAATGTCCACAGAGGGAACATTTTCTCTCCTACCCTCCCATTGGGCATGAGACCAACATCTATTCATATTCATCACATTGTACTCAGCATAATTTTGCAGTTAGTTGATCTGATGAATTATGAGTTCCCTGAGATCCAGGACCATGTTTTAGCCTTTTCTGTATCCCAGCTTAGTACCTAGGATGTTAAGTTTATCTTTAGATATGTGTTGAATGACAATGAATGGTTATGTTGTGAAGTAGATAAGACATTTGTTTTACACAATAGATATACTGTGATAATCAGGTGATGGAGGAAGGGTATTCTGTCTCAGTGTGTATTAATTAACACTACTCATCAGATATAACTCCTCTTCCTGGTGTCCTCATAGATAAATGGGTCCAGATGATGACTCTATTCAGTGAGCTGGGTGCAGAAGTGGTGTGTGTCCACATGAAACCTTCTGAGCTCTGCTTTCCTTCTGGCACAGTCACCCTCAACATGGATCAGTGAGTCACTGCAGGAAGCTAACCTGCAGTGAACACGTATTGGCTTGGCCAGAGGGGCATTCAGAACCCGAACGAAATTTCTGGCCAACCCAATAATACAGACAGGAAATTGAACTTTATCATAGCACAAGCCAATGGAAGAAATTTAATTCTAACTTTTTGGTAACAGTGTATAAAAAGTAAAAGATGGGCGAAGTTAATATTTATGTTTTATTTAATATACTGGATCTAAATTATCATTTAAATATGTATTAAATACATAAAGAGATACTTTACTTCTCTGTCTTCATATTTTCCATAGACCTTAATCTGGACTAGCTGTATTTGAAGTACTTAGTAGCTCCCATATGGATAGTATAGTACTACCATTTTCAGTCAGTTCATTCACTCAGTCCTGTCCGACTCTTTGCAATCCCATGGACTGCAGCAAGCCAGGCTTCCCTGACAAACACCAACTCCTGGTCCTTGCTCAAACTCATGTCCATTGAGTCGGTGATGCCATCCAACCATCTCATCCTCTGTCATCCCCTTCTCCTTCTGCCTTCAATCTTTCCCAGCATCAAGGTCTTTTCCAATGAGTTGGTTCTTTGCATCAGGTGGCCAAAGTATTGGAGTTTCAGCTTCAGCATCGGTCCTTCCAATGAATATTCAGGACTGAATTCCTTTAGGATGGACTGGTTGGATATCCTTGCCGTCCAAGGGACTCTCAAGAGTCTTCTCCAACATCACAGTTCAAAAGCATAAATTCTTCGGCACTCAGCTTTCTTTATAGTCCAGCTCTCACATCCATACATGACACTGGAAAAACCATAGCTTTGACTAGACAGACATTTGTCGGCAAAGTAATGTCTCTGCTTGTTAATATGCTGTCTAGGTTTGTAATAGCTTTTCTTCCAAGAAGCGTCTTTTAAATGCATGGCTGCAGTCACCATCTGCAGTGATTTTGAAGCCCAAGAAAATAAAGTTTGTCATGGTTTCCATTGTTTTCCCATCTATTTGCCATAAAGTGATGGGACCGTATTGAAGAATGTGGAGACAAAACCACTACACCATTCAGGTATGACCTAAATCAAATCCCTTATGACTATACAGTGGATGTGAGAAATAGATTTAAGGGACTAGATCTGATAGAGTGCCTGATGAACTATGGACAGAAGTTTGTGACAGTGTACAAGAGACAGGTATCAAGACCATCCCCAAGAAAAAGAAATGCAAAAAAGCAGAATGGCTGTCTGAGGAGTCTTTACAAATAGCTGTGGAAAGAAGGGAAGTGAAAAGCAAAGGAGAAAAGGAAAGATATACCCATTTGAATGCAGAGTTCCAAAGAATAGCAAGGAGAGGTAAGAAAGCCTTCCTTGGTGATCAGTGCAAAGAAATAGAGGCAAACAACAGAATGGGAAAAACTAGAGATCTCTTCAAGAAAATTAGAGATACCAAGGGAACATTTCATGCAAAGATGGGGTCGATAAAGGACAGAAATGGTCTGGACCTAACAGAAGTATAAGATATTAAGAAGAGGTAAGAGATGGCAAGAATACACAGAAGAACTGTACAAAAAAAGATCTTCATGACCCAGATAATCATGATGGTGTGATCACTGACCTAGAGCCAGACATCCTGCAATGTGAAGTCAAGTGGGCCTTAGTAAGCATCACTACGAACAAAGCTACTGGAGGGGATAGAATTCCAGTTGAGCTGTTTCAAATACTGGGGGATGATGCTGTGAAAGTGCTGCACGCAATATGCCAGCACATTTGGAAAACTCAGCAGAGGCCACAGGACTGGAAAAGGTCAGTTTTCATTCCAATCCCAAAGAAAGGCAATGCCAAAGAATGCTCAAACTACCACACAATTGCACTCATCTCACATGCAAGTAAAGTAATGTTTAAAATTCTCCAAGCCAGCCTTCAGTAATATGTGAACTGTGAATTTCCAGATGTTCAAGCTGGCTTTAGAAAAGGCAGAGGAATCAGATCAAATTGCCAACATCTGCTGGATCATTGAAAAAGCAAGAGAGTTCCAGAAAAACATCTATTTCTGCTTTATTGACTATGCCAAAGCCTTTGACTGTGTGGCTCACAACAAACTGTGGAAAATTCTGAAAGAGATGGGAATACCAGACCACCTGACCTGCCTCTTGAGAAACCTATCTGCAGGTCAGGAAGCAACAGTTAGAACTGGACATGGAACAACAGACTGGTTCCAAATAGGAAAAGGAGTACGACAAGCCTATCTATTGTCACCCTGCTTATTTAACTTCTATGCAGAGTACATCATGAGAAACGCTGGGCTGGAAGAAGCACAAGCTGGAATCAAGACTACCAGGAGAAATATCAATAACCTCAGATATGCAGATGACACCACCCTTATGGCAGAAAGTGAAGAGGAACTAAAAAGCCTCTTGATGAAAGTGAAAGAGGAGAGTGAAAAGGTTGGCTTAAAGCTCAACATTCAGAAAACTAAGATCATGGCATCCGGTCCCATCACTTCATGGGAAATAGATGGGGAAACAGTGTCAGACTTTATTTTGGGGGCTCCAAAATCACTGCAGATGGTGACTGCAGCCATGAAATTAAAAGATACTTACTCCTTGGAAGGAAAGTTTTGACCAACTTAGATAGCAAATTAAAAAGCTGAGACATTACTTTGTCCACAAAGGTCTGTCTAGTCAAGGCTATGGTTTTTCCAGTGGTTATGTATGGATGTGAGAGTTGGACTACAAAGAAAGCTGAGCGCCAAAGAATTTATGCTTTTGAACTGTGATGTTGGAGAAGACTCTTGAGAGTCCTTTGGACTGCAAAGAGATCCATCCAGTGCATCCTAAAGAAGATCAGTTCTGGATGTTCATTGGTAGGACTGATATTGAAGCTGAAACTCCAGTACTTTGGCCACCTCATGCGAAGAGCTGACTCATTGGAAAAGACCCTGATGCTGGGAAAGATTGAAGGCAGGAGGAGAAGGGGACAACAGAGGATGAGATGGTTGGATGGCATCACTGACTCAGTGGACATGGGTTTGGGTGAACTCCGGGAGTTGGTGATGGACAGGGAGGCCTGGCGTGCTGTGGTTCATGGGGTCACAAAGAGTTGGTCACGACTGAGTGACTGAACTAAACTGAACTGATGGGACCAGATGCCATGATCTTAGTTTTCTGAATGTTGAAATTTAAGCTAGCTTTTTCACTCTTCTCTTTCACTTTCATCAAGAGGCTCTTTAGTTCTTCTTCACTTTCTGCCATAAGGATGGTGTCATCTGCATATCTGAGGTTACTGATATTCTCCCGGCAATCTTGATTCCAGCTTGTGCTTCCTCCAGCCCAGTGTTTCTCATGATGTACTCTGCATATAAGTTAAACAAGCAGGGTGACAATATACGGCCTTCACCTACTCCTTTCCCAATTTGGAATGAGATTGTTCTTCCATGTCCAGTTCTAACTGTTGCTTCTTGACTTTCATACAGATTTCTCAGGAGGCAGGTAAGGTAGTATGGTATTCCCATCTCTTTCAGAATTTTCCACAGTTTGTTGTGATCTACACAGTCAAAGGCTTTGACATAATCAATAAAGCAGAAGTAATGTTTTTCTGGAATTCTCTTGCTTTCTCTGTGATCCACCAGATGTTGGCAAATTGGTTTCTGGTTCCTCTGCCTTTTCTAAATCCAGCTTGAACATCTGGAAGTTCACTGTTCATGTACTATTGAAGCCTGGCTTGGAGAATTACCTACCATTTTAAGTCACTGATATTTGGATTTATTTGTTGCTGCAGCATAACAATATAGCTTAATATGCCAAACTTGGATTTTCTTCAGGTAGGCCGATGTAGTGAGTTTCCTAGGCTTGCTATATGGATCACCAGGGTTGATGCAGAGTAACCAAGAGCATGTTGCATCAGTGTTCACTTAATTGCAACACAGGGAACCTCTGAGGAAACGTGAAGATTTGTGCTTAGGTCTTCAGCTTTAGATCCTTCCTGGTTGTGACCTGGAGAAGTATGTACTTAAGTTTCTCATCTGTAAATTTAAACCACATTGAAACCTTCATAGTGACAAGAAGATGAGTTTTTGAACAAGGTAATGTTAAAGGTAGTGTTTCAACAAGGTAATCAATAATGAGAGAAAGTTACTTATATTCTAGGTCCCAAGATGTTCATCCTCCATAACTATGTGCTTAGTAATATCTGGGTTCTGGGAATACAGCTGAGGAAGCTGTATGGTTTCCTAGAGACAACAGTGAAATATGTAATTTCAGAATTAATGAAGTTATAACCTGTATTAGTTTTATTAACTGAAATACAGTTAATTTACAACATTGGTTTAGTTTCAAGTATACGGCAAAGTTATCTAGTTGTGTGTATATATATATATCTTATAATAACTTATGTAATATCTCTTAATAACCTATAATGGAAAAGAATCTGGAAGAGAATACATAAGTATATATATGTGTGTGTGTATATATTGAGTGTATATATATATATTTTTGTATATTCTCTTCCAGATTCTTTTCCATTATAGGTCATTATAAGATACTGAGTACAGTTCCCTGTGCTATACAGTAGGTCATTGTTGTTAACCTATTTTATACATAGTAGTGTGTATGTGTTAATCCTAAACTAATATATTAAGCCTGTATTAGGTTTATATTGCTGCATAAGAGATTACATCAAACTTTAAAAGCTTAAAACAGTCCATGTTTATGATCTCATAGTTTCTCTGTGGGCCAAAAGTCTGGATACAACTCACTGGGGTCTTCTAATCAGGATGCCACAAGGTTGCCATCAGGATTTCAGCCAAGCTTCATTCCTTCTGAGTTCGAGGTGCTTTTCGTAGATATTGGCAGAGTTTATTTCCTTGTGGTTGTCAGACTAAAGTTCCCCCTTTCCTGCCTGGCTGTCAGTTAGAGGCTGCTCTCAGCTCTTAGGGGCTGCTCACGACTCCTGGTCTTCCCAGGCTTTCTCACAACATGGTAACTTAGTTCTTTAAAGCCTGCAGAAGGATCTCGCTGACACTGAAACTGTTTCAAAG
Source organism: Oryx dammah (assembly GCF_014754425.2). NCBI lineage: Eukaryota > Metazoa > Chordata > Mammalia > Artiodactyla > Bovidae > Oryx > Oryx dammah. Next base: position 53,542,505 of record NW_024070213.1, on the reverse strand, counting down.
ACTGACCTGATCGATTCAGGCCAATCCAGGATAATCTTTCTGTTTATTCACTCAAAGTTATCAGTTTAGTATCCCAATCCCAGGAATGCCATCCCCTCATATTCACAGGTTCCACCTATTTTGTTATTAAGGATGTGTACTCAAGTAGGGTGGAAATCTTGGGGACTGTCTTATAATTCAACTTGTCACATAACTTGTAACCTGAAGGAGCAGGAATTTATCAGGCAGAGAAAATAGCATATGAGAAAACACTGAGGCTGTCAGGAGTCTGGTGATGGAAAGAAGAAATGAGGGCCATGTGACTGGAACCCAGAGAAAGGAAAAATGATACAAGATAAAGGAGTAGCTGGATCATGCATTGGCCACCTTAGTGATTTTCCAGACAGTCATGGGATACCATAGATCACAATGTATTTTTAAAGATGTCTCTGATGTCAGCGAGAATACACAAGGCAAGAATGGAACTAGGTGGAGCTCAGCTTCTAGAAGTCTTCAAGGAGCTAGACGATGGAGACTTAAAGGAGGATGGTGGTGGTGGAGATGAAAAGAAATGGATGGATTTGATCAGTAAGACACAACAATTGACTGAATGCGGTCTAAGGAAAAAGAAGTCAAAGGTGACTCCTGGACTTAAGAGGCAGATTGTGCCATTTGCTGAATCTGGGGACAGTGAGAAGAGTAGTGTTTTCCAGGAAAGTGGATCTGTTTTAGACACATTGGCTGTGACGCACCCATAAGATTATTAGGGGTAGATAGTATGATGGCCATTGTTGCTGATCTGGAACTCAGAGGAAGAGTCTGAACCAAAGATAGGGATCTGGGAGATAGGCGACACCTAAAGCCACTGGGAAGGGATGCAGTCTTCCAGGGAGAACAGGTGGAATGAGACTAGAGTCTGGATGAAGTCCTTGGGGAGCCTCATGTAAAGATATGCCAAGGAGGAGTGAGGAGCAATTTCATACACCTATTTTCTATCTGTTAGTTGCTCATTTGTATCTGGCTCTTTGTGACCTCATGGACTGTAGCCTGCAGGCTCCTCTGTCCATGGAATTTCCCAGGCATGACTACTGGAGTGGGTAGCCATTCCTTTCTCCAGAGGACCTTCCCACCCTGTGAAGTTGAACCCGTGTCTCCTTCATTGCAGGCGATTTCTTTACCATCTGAGGCACCAGAGAAGTCCTGTTTCCTGGCTGATGCTAATGTTATCTTCAAGGAATGAGCATTGTGACCATTTAGGAACATACAGTATCTCAGAGGCTTTTCTCTACCAGGGCATAATGAGAGAGAGGGGCGGGGGAGGGAGGGAGGAAAAGAGAGAGAATGTGTGTGTGTGTAGGTACATGAGTTGTGGAGACAATTGTGTCAGAATCAGCTGAAGAGCTCTTTTGAAACTACACTCAGGAATTCTGAGGAGCCCTCAGGGAACCAAGAATGAAAAACTAAAATGAAACAAAAAGGCCTTTTTAGAAACATATGCCCTCATTTTTCAGAGAAAACTTGAAGCTCAGAAAAGTGGAAGTCATTTGCCCAGTGACACACAGCTGCGTTGATGGCAGCCCTACTGAAAGGGGTTGAAATTGCTTAGCGATTACTCTGAACCTTTCAGCCCTCCAGAAGTGTACATTTCTCCATCTGTTTCAGAGGCTAGGTTCCAGATATACCAAAAAACTTCTACCATCAGCTGTAAGTTAGCAGCATGTTCTCCATGCATTCAGTAGCTGTGGGAGGAAGAAGGAAGTTCTTATCGAGCTACTTGCAGTATGACCATGGAGCTTCAGAGCAATCATGCTTGATACTCTCCTCATTTTACAAATCAGGAAACTGAGGCTTATGAACTAGGAGCATGCCAGGAACAAACGGGGAATGTGAGTGGCAGAACCAGGCTTCAACTATTTATTTTTTTAACCACTGACCTGCCATTCATTTACAAATGTCATTCAGTTCAGTTCAGTCGCTCAGTCATGTCCGACTCTTGCGACCCATGAACCTCAGCACTCCAGGCCTCCCTGTCCATCACCAATTCCTGGGGTCCACCCAAACCCATATGCATCGAGTCAGCGATGCCATCCAGCCATCTCATCCTCTGTCATCCCCTTCCCCTCCTGCCCTCAATCCCTCCCAGCATCAGGGTCTTTTCAAATGAGTCAGCTCTTCGCATCAGGTGGCCAAAGTATTGGAGTTTCAGCTTCAACATCAGTCCCTCCAGTGAACACTGATCTCTGTTAGGATGGCCTGGTTGGATCTCGTTGCAGTCCAAGGGACTCTCAAGAGTCTTCTCCAACATCACAGTGCAAAAGCATCAATTCTTCAGTGCTCAGCTTTCTTCACAGTCCAACTCTCACATCCATACATGACCACTGGAAAAATCACAGCCCTGACTAGATGGACCTTTATTAGCAAAGTAATATCTCTGCTTTTTAATATGTTATCTAGGTTGGTAATAACTTTCCTTCTAAGGAGTAAGTGTCTTTTAATTTCATGGCTGCAGTCACCATCTGCAGTGATTTTGGAGCCCAGAAAAATAAAGTCAGCTACTGTTGTCACTGTTTCCCCATCTATTTGCCATGATGTGATGAGACCGGATGCCATGATCTTAGTTTTCTGAATGTTGAGCTTTAAGCCAACATTTTCACTCTCCTCTTTCACTTTCATCAAGAGGCTCTTTAGTTCCTCTTCACTTTCTGCCATAAGGGTGGTGTTATCTGCATATCTGAGGTGATTGATATTTCTCCTGGCAATCTTGATTCCAGCTTTGTGCTTTTTCCAGCCCAGCACTTCTCATGATGTACTCTGCATAGAACTTAAATAAGCAGGGTGACAATATACAGCCTTGACGTACTCCTTTTCCTATTTGGAACCAATCTGTTTTTCCATGTCCAGTTCTAACTGCTGCTTCCTGACCTGCATATAGGTTTCTCAAGAGGCAGGTCAGGTGGTCTGGTCTTCCCATCTCTCTCAGAATTTTCCACAGTTTATTGTGATGCACACAGTCAAAGGCTTTGGCATAGTCAATAAAATGTCATTAGGCTATTTAAAGGAAACTGTATGTACTGTACCTTGGAGTTCAATGTATAACTAAGCATTTTTCAAAAACTAAAATGATGATGGAATTGAATCCACAGGAACAGACGTTCACGAGCCCCCCTGTCCTCCTGTGAAGCAGCAGGTCTGAAGCCCAGCTGCCTTGGTGAGAATCCAGGCTCCCTCCTTCCTCGCCGTGTGATCTTAGCCCAGATCTATGTGCTTTAGGGCCTCATCTGCAGTGACACAGGCTAATGGAGCTTCCTGCCTCATAGGGTTGGTGTGAAGACGACGGTATTTAATGTGTGTGAAAGCCCCAAGACACTAGGTAGCGTGTGTTACCCTCTGTAACTGCTCCCACCTCCACTGCTGCTGTTGAGCTTTTCTCTGAGAGTCTTATCTGAGTTCCTATTTAGAAATTCATTTCTCCTTTTTGCCCCGGAATTTTGTGGGTTTGCTCTCTTCTCCTGACAGTATGGTTATGAGAGAGTGAAATCCGTGTAGTTGCCTGAGGGGGTAGTGGAGAGAGGCAAGCGGCTACCCCAGTGCGACCCTTTGTGCTGAATAGATTGCATCATGGAGTGTCTTTATGCCTCGGGCCCTCATCCTTTGATTTCTGCCTGGAAGACACCTTCCCTGGTTAATGGAATGGCCTCCTTTCCCATGTCTTCAGGTTTCTGTTCAAGTGTCCCCTTATCAAAAGCCCTGTCCGCAGCACTCTGTCTAAAATAGCATTTCCTTTTCACCATCACTTTCTATTTCCCTCCCTCCTTTATTCTTCTTTGGAGCACGCCCTCGGCAGTATCATGTGTCTTATTTATTGAGGGTTCTGTCCCCAGTAGAACCTGAGCTCTGTGAGGATGGGGATTTGGTTTGTTTCACCCATAAGTATATGCCCAACACCCAGGACAGTCCCTACTCATAGCAGGCCCTCAGTGAAGCTTTGTGGATGACATGACTGGATAAGTAGTGAATTGCTATTCAGTCATGTCCAACTCTTTGCAAGCCCATGGACTGCAGCATGCCAGGCTTCCCTGTCCTTCACTATCTCCTGGAGTTCATTCAGAACTCATGTCCATTGAGTCAGTGGTGTCATCCAACCATCTCATCCTCTGTCACTCCCTTTTCTTCCTGCCCTCAGTCTTTCCCAGCATCAGAGTTTTTTCCCCGTGAGTCAGCTCTTTGCATCAGGTGATCAAAGTATTGGAGCTTCAGCTTTAGCATCAGTCCTTCCAATGAATTTTCAAGGTTGATTTCCTTTAGGATGGACTGGTTTGATCTCTTTGCAGTCCAAGTGACTCTCAGGAGTCTTCTGCAGCACCATGGCTTGAAAGCATTAATTCTTCAGTGCTCAGCCTTCTTAATGGTCCAACTCTCACATCTGTACATGACTACTATAGCTTTGACTATACATACTTTTGTCGGCAAAGTGATGTCTCAGCTTTTTAACACACTGTCTAGGTTTGTCATAGCTTTCCTTCTAAGGAGTAAGCGTCTTTTAATTTCCTGGCTGCACTCACCATCCGCTGTGATTTTGGAGCCCAAGAAAATGCTAAGTTACAGTTCATGAGATGCACGGTCAGCTGCAGACTACTGTGATTTCCAGGTATCCTTCTGCTGCATGAGTTTGGAACAGACTAGTGTGGTTCTAGTCCATGCTTTGCAGATGAGGAAACTGAGGGCAGAGAAGAGGCCAGGCTCCAATTCTAAGAGGTGGTCAGGCCAGGACTGGGCAGTTTTTGCCATGTTTCACAGGTTGTTTTAATCTGTGTGGTAGAATAGCCCCAAAAGTTTGCAGCCCCGGAGATCATGATGTTTCTGCGTGGCCAGTTGGAAGTTCATGGTCAGAGAAGTGAGGTGACTCACCCAAGTTCGCAAGACAGGACCTGGCCTGGGCATTCTTTCCGCCACAGAGCAGCATGTGGTTGGCTATTGGCCAGTGACCACCTGACAAGTGACATCAAGGAGACTTCTAGACAGTACCTAAGCCTGGGTCTGCTTTAGTCTTCTCTGCTCTCATGAAGTTTCAGCTCTTTTAAGACAGGTGTCTTCAAGGTTATGGGGATCATCTTTTGAGCTGAGGTGGCCTTTTTAATTTTGACAGCCTCTTGCAGGGCCCCTAGTTGACTTTAGGGTACCCTGGGACTGACCTAGACCCATGGGGGCTATATCCAAACAGACCCCTGTTTCCTTCCCTACTCACCTGTTCCCTGTCCCTGTTTGGCACAAATATAACCCCAGGATGCACTTGTATCTTAGATGAATCAAATGAGCTTACCAGTGAGAGTGAGATGGCTTTCTGTGAGCCAGGCCCTCACTCTGCGATGTCCATGGAAAGGAACCTGTTCAGTTTTCACATGCAGCTGCCCCTCCTCATAACCTCCAGGCAAACACCTCTTTGTTCCTAATGTTCCATAGCTATACTTTCATGGCCAAAATCGGGAAACCAGGTGGGAAGAAAGAAATCTTGTTTCTCAATTAAAGCTTTAACTTTAAAACATATTTTCAAATGCTCTAATGAATCTGCCCACAATGCGGAAGATCTGGGTTCAATCCCTGGGTCGGGAAGATTCCCTGGAGAAGGAAATGGGTATCCACTTTAGTATTCTTGCCTAGAGAATTCCATGGAGAGAGGAGCCTGATGGGCTACACTCCCTGGGGGTTGCAAAGAGTGGGACTTAGCTGAGCAACTAACACTTTCACTTTAATAATTCATAAGCCTTCCTTCTTACCATTTAAAAAGTATTTTATGTGCATAAGGAAATAGCTAAGTACTTTGCATCCCTTAAACCCTATTGTCCTCAGAAGAACTCTGAAATAAGTGCTGCTGTTGTTCCCGTTTCACAGATGAGAGAATTGAGGCTTACAGAGATTAAATACCTTATTCAAGGTCACCAGCTACTAATAGCAGGTCTGGCACTTGACCCCTAACTCCAAAGCTGGGACTTTTAACAATTACACTATATGCTTGCTCCATTCTATTTTTTTTTTTTCAGTGTCCAAAGAAAGGTTGCATATCATCATTTAGCTCTTGTGTAATTCTACCAAATTTCACGTATAGTTTTTGTCTCTGTGGCTTAGATATTAGCATCTCAGGGGCAGGAATGATCTCATTTTTGTATAGCCCAAAGCCAGTTGCCTTATAATAACATAAATGACCCTTCCCCAGCACAAGGCAAGTGGTTAATAAACATGCAATAAATATTTGATGAAGAAATGATTAACCAAATCCTTTAAAATTGCTTTCCTTTCTCCTGCTACCTTTTAAAAAGGGCCACCATCCTGTTTCATTAGAACCCAATCAGCAAAAATGGACCTGAAATGAAAATAGATTGATAAAAATTTCCCAGAATAAGGTTTCTATGGCAGACGTGAGGTCTAGTCCATTTCTTCTGCATGCACATGTATCCTCCATGTATGACTCTGTACATGATCATGATCTCATTCAGACAAGCATCATAGGGTCAAACAAAATTCACAATTGCAGTGAGATTTTTCTTTGAAATCAGAGATATGTGTATGCCATGAGGGAGGGAGGGAGGGAGAGAGGGAGGGAGAGAGGGAGGGAGGAAGGGAGGTCCCTGCTGCATGTCCATCTGGGGAAACCTGGGACATTGCCAGGGGTGTTCAGCACCTGGGAATCCTTGGAAAAAGTGTAGGAAAACCACAGCCTCAGAACCCTGAGTACAGAGCCGCTGCTCATCTCTTGATGAGATGTTCTCAGATAGCTGGCAGCTCTCAACAGCGTGGACCAGGGCAGTTGTGGGCTTCGTTCACTGGTTGGTGTGTGCTGTGTGGTACAGAGGTGTGCTGGAAGAGGGACATGGCATAGTACCTGTGTGCCTGCCTCGAACACAGCTGTGACTCAGGAGAACCAGCTGGAACATGGATGTTCCCAGCTTCCCTTCAAGGAACAAGCTGGACACTGTGAGAGCAGAGATCCCTCTCAGCTCTGCATGAAATCAGGACCCGGCCATGGGCAGGGTAAGCAGGTGAAGGGGAGGTGGCTGCAGCAGCAAGGCTGCGACCAGGGGCACTGCTGAACAAGGTCACCTCTACCCAGCAGCCCAGTATCCACTGGAAGGGTGACCTAAACTGCCCCTGGCTTATCCAGTGCTGCTTATCACTTCATCCTTCTAGAAACCCATTTCTCCTGGCTTCTGCTTTGTCCCTCTCTTTGTTTCCCACCTCCTTCTCTGATGGCTCCTTCTCAGACCTCTTTGATGGTTGCTTTCTCCGCTTCCAAACCTCTTAAGTGTTAGTGTGCCCTGAGACTTGGTCCTTCCCACTTTCCTCCACTCTTTCCTTTGGTAATCTCATCAAGTTCTGTGCTTTTAAATATCAGCTACACACCTGTGATTCTCAGTAAGTCCCACCCTCTGAGAGCCAGACTCCTGTATCCATTTGCCTTCTTCAACCTTCTGTGTAACTAATCACCCAGGTACTTCAAGCATGCATATCCCAAAGTCAGCAACCTTCTTCTCCCTGACTGTCCTCTGTATCAGTGCATGGTAGTAACCGTCCCAGTTTCCTGGGCAAAGCAACCTGCACAGGATTCTAAGACACTGGATTTTTTCTCACTCTCATTGGACCAATCCCAAATTTACTTCCAGGTAAATCTCAAATCTGTCCATTTCTCCCTGTAGTCATGCCCACATTCTGCTTCCAGCCACCGTCTTGTCTCACCTGGCCTCCTGGAGTAACTTTCCTAGTGAACTTTTCAGTCCTGTGCTCCCTGTAGGAATTCCCCACGGGTTACTCAGATTGTGCTTTATTTTTTAAAATTTATTTATTTGGCTGCCTCGGGTCTTAGTTGTGGCATGCAGGATCTTCAGTCTTTATTGAGACATGCGGGTTCTGTAGTTGTGACATGCAGGATCTTTAGTTGCAGCCGGCAAACTCTTTAGTTTTGGCATCTAGTTCTCTAACCAGGGATCAAACCTGGGTTCCCTGCATAGGAGTCCAGAATCTTAGCCACTGGACCACCAAGGAAGTCCCCAGGGTATATTTTCTGAAACAAGTGATGCCATCACCTCTCTGCCTTTAACCCATTGGTAACTTTGCATTGACCTTAGAAAATGAAATCCAGACTCCTAACAGCATTGAACCTGGCCCAGCAGGGTCTGTTCCCAGCTCTCCTCTTCAGCCCTGTGATCAGGTATTCTCCCTGCCTCACACTTTACAGTGTCCAGTCACTGGAGGCTTTGGTTCCTGGTGTTGTCTCTGCTCTCTGGGTCTTCATATTTGCTGTCCTCTCTGCTTGGAATGCATTTCACTTGGCTTCTCCCATGGCTGGCATCCTTCTCACCTTTCGAATCTGAGGTTGGATGTTACGCCTGCAGGGATCAAACGGCTGATCTAAAGCAACTAAAGCAAGTATCCCACTTCTTCTGGCCCCCAGCACTATATTCTTATCTTTTTTACAACTTTTCGTAATTTTAACTCATATGTTTATTTGTTGTTTAATGTTTGTCTCCAGACTGTAAATTTGGATGGCTGTAATACATCTAACCACCTAGCAGAGAACCTTATATGCCAGTTCAGTTCAGTCGCTCAGTCATGTCCGACTCTTTGCAACTCCATGGACTATAGCACGCCAGGCCTCCCTGTCCATCACCAACTCCCGGAGCTAATTCAAACTCATGTCCATTGAGTCAGTGATGCCATCCAACCATCCCATCCTCTGTCATCCCCTTCTCCTCCTGCCTTCAATCTTTCCCAGCATCAGGGTATTTTCAAATGAGTCAGATGTTTGCATCAGGTGGCCAAAGTATTGGAGTTTCATCTTCAGCATCAGTCCTTCCAATGAATATTCAGGACTGATTTCCTAATGGACTGGTTGGATCTCCTTGCAGTCCAAAGGGACTCTCAAGAGTCTTCTCCAACACCACAGCTCAAAAGCATCAATTCTTCGGCGCTCAGCTTTCTTTATAGTCCAACTCTCACATCCATACGTGACTACTGGAAAAACCATAGCTTTGACTAGACAGACCTTTGTTGGTAAAGATCTCTGCTTTTTAATATGCTGTCTAGGTTGGTCATAGCTTTTCTTCCAAGGAGCAAGCGTCTTTTAATTTCATGGCTGCAGTCACCATCCACAGTGATTTTGGAGCCCCCCAAAATAAAGTCTGTCACTGGTTCCACTGTTTCCCCATCTATTTGCCATGAAATGATGGACCCGGATGCCATGATCTCAGTTTTCTGAATGTTGAGTTTTAAGCCAACTTTTTCACTCTCCTCTTTCACTTTCATCAAGAGGCTCTTTAGTTCCTCTTCACTTTCTGCCATAAGGGTGGTCTCATCTGAGTATCTGAGGCTATTGTTGTTTCTCCCAACAGTCTTGATTCCTGATATGTAGTAGTCACTCAGTGAAAGTCTGATGAATGAATAAATGGGTGTCCTTGGAGGAATATGTAGGGACAGTGGAGGGAAAGGAGATGGGCATTGGGAACTTGACTTTCAGAATTTCTTCTGGTTTAGACTTGTAGTCAAAGGCTGGAAAATCCTTTTCAGATGGTAGTTTCTTATTTGTCACATTCACAGATTGTAACTAGGTAACCAGTAGTGCTGTGTTCTCCCCACCCCCACCCCCGCCACCCGCAGTGTGCTACAGCCCTTCTTGGAGATAATGCTAACATGTTTTTGGATGTGCTATGAGTACCTCACCTGTTTTATGCCATTTAATACAACTCAACATTTAGAAAACTAAGACCATACATCTGGTCCCATCACTTCATGGCAAATAGATGGGGAAACAGTGGAAACAGTGTCAGACTTTATTTTGGGGGGCTCCAAAATCACTGCAGATGGTGACTTCAGCCATGAAATTAAAAGACGCTTATTCCTTGAAAGGAAAGTTAAGACCAACCTAGATAGCCTCCCACTGCTGGGCATACACACCGAGGAAACCAGATTGAAAGAGACACGTGTACCCCAATGTTCATGGCAACACTGTTTATAATAGCCAGGACATGGAAGCAACCTAGATGTCCATCAGCAGATGAATGGATAAGAAAGCTGTGGTGCATATACACAATGGAATATTACTCAGCCATTAAAAAGAATACATTTGAATCAGTTCTAATGAGGTGGATGAAACTGGAGCCTATTATACAGAGTGAAGTAAGCCAGAAAGAAAAACACCAATACAGTATACTAACGCATATATATGGAATTTAGAAAGATGGTAATAATAACCCTGTATGCGAGCCAGCAAAAGAGACACAGATGTATAGAACAGTTTTTTGGACTCTGTGGGAGAGGAAGAGGGTGGGATGATTTGGGAGAAAGACATTGAAACATGTATAATATCATATATGAAATGAATCTCCAGTCCAGGTTCGATGCATGATACTGGATGCTTGGGGCTGGTGCACTGGGACGACCTAGAGGGATGGTATGGGGGGAGCGGTTCAGGATGGGGAACACGTGTATACCTGTGGCGGATTCATGTTGATGTATGACAAAACCAATACAACATTGTAAACTAATTAACCTCCAATTAAAATAAATAAATTTATATTTTTAAAAAAAAAGTAGACATAACTTTACCAACAAAGGTCCATGTAGTCAAGGCTGTGGTTTTTCCAGTGGTCATGTATGGATGAGAGAATTGGACTGTGAAGAAAGCTGAGTGCCAAAGAATTGATGCTTTTGAACTATGGTATTGGAGAAGACTCTTGAGAGTCACTTGGACTGCGGGGAGATCCATCCAGTCCATCCTAACGGACATCAGTCCTGGGTGTTCATTGGAAGGGCTGAAGCTGAAACTCTAGTACTTTGGCCACCTCATGCAAAGAGTTGACTCATTGTAAAAGACTCTGATGCTGGGAGGGATTGCGGGCAGGAGGAGAAGGGGATGACAGAGGATGAGATGGCTGGATGGCATCACTGACTCAATGGACATGAGTTTGAGTAAACTCCGGGAGTTGGTGATGGACAGGGAAGCCTGGCGTGCTGCAGTTCACGGGGTCTCAAAAAGTTGGACACGACTGAGCGACTGAACTGAATACAACTCAACTGATAGCTGTTGCTATCATTTCCCATTTTACAGTTGAACAGACTGAGGCACAGAGAGGTTCAGTAGCTTGGCCAGGATCACAGAGCTGGTAAGAGGTAGATATGTGAATATCTGCAGTTGAACCTCAGAGTCTGCATCCCTATCTAACCTCTGTATTGCAGCTACCCACGTGGCTCTGTCCCTGCATTCTCTTCCGAATTGACCTTATCCAGTCCTATGGATTTAAACATTGTCTGTCTTCTGGTCATATTTATTTTGTATCTCTGACTCAGACTGCTCCCCTAAGCTCCAGACACAGTTTGGTCTGGACTCATTTATCCACCCACAAGACGTCTTTTCATGGGCGTTAAGAACTTAATATGTCCTAAAGTAAGTTTGTGATGTACCTCCATGCCCCCACTCCCAAACCTTTTCTCCATCAGTGTCCTCTTTTCAGCCATTGTTTCGGGGGTCATGAGATGAAGAGATGTGTACATTTGCACATTTTTAAAAGGTGGATTGCTTGGCTTAGATAATGGCATGCTATTTATTTTTTTCCTTATGGCTACCTTATCTAACCTTCAAGGCAAAGACCACAGTTTATATATCTTTGCATTCCCAGAATCTATACATAGATCATGTTCAATATGTTCTTGTTGAAGAACAAGAAAGAAGAAAAGTTTTCTGTGGCTCTTAACTTTTTCTATTCCAGGTGTTTTCCATGGTACTTTTTAATTTCTCCAGTCATTCTTCTAAGGAGATTTTTCAAACTCCTCTAAATGGTCATTTTTCTTGGTTCTAACCTAAGGGTTTTTATTGTAGTATATGAATGAAACAACTCTGTTTCAAAACATCATTTTCATTTCTCTTCATTTTGGTACTTGCACACTTGAATTTATGTGGAAAGGAATACTTAATAAGAAGGAAAACCTATTTAGACCCAGTAGTATAATCATTCAGTACTCGAGAAAAAGAGTGATGTATAAGTCATATAATTAGGGTCATGTTTCACATTTATTTTTCTGAGCTGAAATTCAGTTTCTCCTTAAAAACAGAAAATAATAAGCCCCATACACACATAGACGCAGGCATGCACACACGCAGACCCCTCCACACACAGAACACATTACTAGACACCCATCGTCATTCAAAGGAATTCAGTTAACACTTGCCTCAAGATTATCACGATAAGCTTAAATACAACTTAATTTCTCCTCTTTCTTTGTGTAAACTGATAATTCAGAGATTATGTGTCTTCAATGCATGTAAAAGCCATGGATTTATTTAAACCTCAGAGTTTTTTAGATAAAATGGACAGAGTCAAGGGGTGTGGGTGGGGACTCAGATTTGAGTGAAATAGACTTTCAGTTTAGCTGTGGGTGAATTACTTAGTGTCTTTCCTTTTTTAGGAAATTAAAGCCTGTCTTACAAGTTTGAGAATAAAATGAGGTAATGTGTAAAAGTGCTTGTAAAATTATACAGTACTAAATATAATAAAGTGATGATATGAAATAAATATAACAGGCTTTATAATCATTGTTATAATTGAAATAATAAGAAAATGGAGTTTTTTTTAAATCATACTGAGTGACTCAAAACAGTTGTTCATTTATGCAGAAAATGGTTGAAATCCCACATTAGAATTTTAGTTGACTCAGTATGTATTCAGATAATGAACTTGGCTTTTTCATACACAGAAGTATGGCACTTAGAATGGGATATGCCCTGAATGGGATATAGTATTGTATCCTCCCTAGTGCGTTCATATATTCTTGGGAGATCTACAAAAAGATTATTCTTGAGGTAGATTGTATATTTTCTGTAAAACTGGCAATCACAGTAATTCTGTGAAGAGAGTATATTCTAAGGTTTCATGCTCTAAATCAAGGTTTGGTTGATTCTGTGAATCAGTCCTATGGCCATTTTGTCTTCTTTATTTTGCACAGTTTTACTCTTCCTCTCATGAGAAGATGGAGAAGAAACAACAGGAAGTGAGAACCTTGTCAGAAAACTAGGCAAATTTAAAGAATTCCTAGTATCACCATGAAACCTCCCAAGTGAGGAAGCTGCAAAACCTTCCCAGACTCTAAAGCATATCTTTTCTTTTTTCTTTTTTAAAATTTTATTTGGCTGTGCCGGGTCTTAGTTGTGACATGCATGATCTTTAGCTGAAGCATATGAAGTCTTTAGTTGCAGCCTGTGGGCTCTGCTTGCCTGACCAGGGATCGAACCTGGGCCCCCTGTATTGAGAGTGCAGAGCCATTACACTTCAGATACTGAAGTGTATCTTTAGTATAACCAAAAAGGCCCATTTTTAGGATAATTAGTATGTCTTCTGCTTTTTAACTTGGAAAATTATTATATATGGAAAAACAAGTGGCATTCTTTTCCAAAGCACAGGGAGGTTTAGCTGATTATCTTTGAGACTATCTCAGAGTGTGTGCGAGCTGTGTTTCTACATGTTCTCACACAGGCATTGCCACCCATGAGCTCATTCACTCTCTACCTGGCTACATGGCTGTGAGCACTCAGTGTAGGGAAGTAGTGGGTTACTAAACAGTAAGAAGTTTGTGAAGAGACCCAGCATTTAAGTGGTTGCTGGTGTGTTTGTTCCCTGGGTGAGTACCTCGTTTGCAAACAACAGCTACGTGGGCTCCGAGAGTCACCTCATTCTCATCACTTCCTGCTTCACAGGGCTCCCAATTTTTACCTGGGCCAGGATGAACTGTTCACATTTCACCAGGGCTTCCCTGCTGGCTCAGTTGGTAAAGAATCTGCCTGCAATGCAGGAGACCCAGATTCAATCCCCGGGTTGGGGAGATCCCCTGGAGAAGAAAATGGCAACCCACTCCAGTATCCTTGCCTGGAGAATCCCACGGACAGAGGAGCCTGGTGGGCTACAGTCCATGGGATCGCAAGAGTCGGACACGACAGCAATTAAACCACCACCAGGCAAATATTGGTTGAGAGCTCCTTCTATAGCAGGAACTGTTCTGGGGCCAAGGATTCAACCATGAATAACAGAAGCTTTCCTTGTTCTCAGGGGGCTTAAAGATAGGTGTCTACTTGTCCTACATTGAAAGATAAAACCTTATTTCAGCCTGAACTGCCAGAAAATTTGATTTTTTTTTCTAACCAATATCAGGGGTTCCCCTTCACCATTGTGCACTTGGATCCTGGCCCTTCTCCCCATTGGAAAGTCAGCATCACCAAAGTTTCTGAGAATGTTGTTGATACCAGTTTGCTTTTCCGTAATATCTTGAGGTGTTCTTAGGCCTTAAATACAATATTTATAAGCCCAGCAAGAAGACTCTGAATGAAAATACGAAAAATGAATTACAGTTGCCTTTCATCTGCAATGTAAAAACAACTCCCTACAGTGCAAATGTACCCTTGCTGAAGCATAAAGTTGAGGTTTTTTGACAGGTGTGTAAAAATATTGACTTGTATATAGATACTGTTATAAGGAGAGTTCAGCCACAAAGGCCCAGTACATCTTAAACTATGAAATTTTAAATTGATTTTCTTAAACTATAAACACTTAAATGGTATGCAGTTCAGGATGAACCTGTGTGAAAAGATAAGGATAAGTAATTGGCCATTTGGCTCATTAAGCTCTGGCTTAACTGTTTCTCATCTTTCTTCCACATCCTTCCACAACTCAGCCCTCACCCTGGGAAATGACTTCTAAAGGAAATCTCCTAATAAGGGATGTCCCTGCCGCCAGAGGCACAGACCAAAACCTGTTGGGTAGTTAATGGGGTGTGAAGTCCTAGTTTTACAGCCCTAAGTTCTGTGTTGATAAAAAGCCCCGAAGAAGGCAAAGGTTTGGGGCAAAGAGCATGGTCCTTTGAAAAAGCCTTGCTGATGCTGGCCAGATTTAAGACACATCTCATAGTTCCCTTTATCCCTACCACCACCAACTATTGCTTTTGCCTGAATGATTGAGAGCATCTCTCTCTCCATTTCACTGTGACTCTCCCTTATTCTTTATCTTCCATGCAGCAGCCACAGTGGTCTTTGAACACCTAAATCAAAATGACTTCCCCATGTACCTAGCATAAAGTTTAACTGTGTTGTTGTGGCCTGTGAACCACTGCAAACTAGCTCCTGCTCACCTTTCCAGCCTCTTCTCATGCCAGTCTCTGTGATTAATCCACCCCAGCACCTCTACTCTCCTCCTTGCCCCTCCACGATAGGACATACTAAGCTGTTTCCCAGCCTAGGGGCTTTGCACCCAGAACATTCAGCTTTTTACCCAACTGGCTCCTTCTTTATATCCCAACTCACATGTCCACTCCTCAGAGAGGACTTTTTTTTTGACCCTTTGTCCAAGGAAATGGGTATCCCACTCCAACTTTTCTCCCAAGACTGTGTTGTCTTCAGAACACTCAACTCTCTGAATCTCTTTCTCCTGTTAACTTGTTTTTGCCTGTCTTCTTTTGCATATGTGTATTTGCAGAATGTAAATGCCGTCTGTATCTCTTGTCTTCCCTGCTGGTTCTCCAGAGCCTGACACACAGTAACGTATTGATTGAATGGATATATGCACACATAAGGACCCAGCTTATTGCTGAAAAATGCCCTCTGATCTTACACTCTGTACAAGTTCATGTGTTCTAAGTTCCAGTTCAATTGAAACCATAGGAGACTTGGAGATACTCTTCAATTCAGTTTCTTTTTTCTGTTTCAGTCCTCTCTAATAAATAGTGACATCATCTTTGTGAAGTTGCATGCCCCATGGGAAGTGCTTGGGAGATATGCAGAACAAATGAACGTGAGGATGCCTTTCAGGTAGGTGTAAAAGTATTTCTCCCCACTCGCTCTGCTGCTAGTGCACTCCTCTATCGAAACAAATAAAATCAAAATGCAGACGGGAACACTGTTAGAGGAAAAAAATCCTTTAAATTTTTAGGAAATGCAATAAGTAACTTCATGGCTAATAATGACTTCATGACTTTTTGTGAAAATGCCTGGCTAATGCAGTCCTTAGAAGGATAGACTGTTGAGAAAGAAATATTTTCCAGGTGGCATTTTCATTTCCAAAGTGCCACTTTTTAAAACCCTGCTTCTTTGAATGGCCAGATGTCAGGATCAGTGGTACAAGTCCTTACTGACTGGTTCCTTCCAGAAAAAAATTAAAGTCTACTTCCATTGCAGCAAGTTCACGAAATTTCAGGAAAACATGACCTTATTTTTTAAAATAACTATTTTTGCATTTTAAGAGTCAAGTCATAAATGCTGTGCAAACCACAACCATTGATATTTATTGCTGCTGCTGCTACTAAGTCGCTTCAGTCGTGTCCAACTCTGTGCGACCCCATAGACGGCAGCCCACGAGGCTCCGCTGTCCCTGGGATTCTCCAGGCAAGAACACTGGAGTGGGGAATATAAAGTACTTTGCATGAATTTCTTAATTATTTTAAAGGATTAATTTTCCTGCATCTCAGAGTGAATATTCTTATATTCTCTATAGATTAAAAAAAGTGATTGTTTGCTAGATAGAAATGAAATTAAGTATTAAATTTTAAATTATGAATGCCAAGATATGTAGAAATAATAGAATCTCTTAAAGGAGGTGGACAGTTCTTAAGGGACAAAAGAATTAAATACTTTCTACTTTTGGTTCACCATTTGCCAATACGACCAAGTCAGAGGGCAGAAATTAGGCAGACGGCCAGTTCTAAAGTATAGCTCTTAATGAGCTGTGGAAAGTTATTGAGACAAAGATCCATCTATATTTTTAGAAATGAAGAGATGCTAGGAACACATTTAGGGAAGGGCAATTTCCATTCATAAGCCTGTAATATATCTCTCTGGTGCATCTTATTTTCTTTGTTTATTAGTCTTTGTGTCCTAATACAAATTCAAAATAGAGGCTGAGATTTCTACCATGTATTTTCCTTAAGGCAGAATTCTCAAAGGAATTGAGACTAAAGTAGTTCTAAATTTTTCACTTAGTTTTGTTTTTAATATGTTACAAAGAAAATCTTGGAACCCAAGGATTTTTAAAATTATATATATATGTAAATTATGTAATATATGTAATCAGTGAGAGAGAAGGAATACCAATTTTGTTTCCATAAACAGTTGTTTTGCACAATCAGTAATTTATCAATGTGAATTAATGCTATGTCATACATAAGGACCAAAGGGAAAATAAATATATGCTTAGATAGAGTCATAGATCAGACCAACAGCTTAAAGCCAACAGAGCTTAAAAAGTCTACCTTTTGATAATAGTAAGGTAGTAAAACCTAAGGAAACTGGCTGTATCATAGATAACACCTCTGTGTGCGCATTACATAATAGCAGAAGAGTGCCGCCTGCAAACAACATGAACACTTCTCTTATGCAGCATTCAAAGAATGCAATCCAGGCAATAAAATGAAAGCCATAACAACTGTGAATAATAATTTTACATGAAAGGAATTCCTGCAGGACAACATTTTAGGAGGAAATACTGTTAATGAGTGGCCATGAGTTGGCCTTATTAATATTGATGTGATTTTACCTAAGCATAGCCTCACTTGATACAACTTGGTGCATTTAAAATGTACATTACCTTTTTATCCAGCATGTATTTCCAAAAGAGGAATTGTCCTGACATTTCAGTTCAACAAAGTGTTCAAACATCAGTTTGGACATTGAAATGCCTCCAGGAATCTTACCTTTATTATTTCCTATAGACTGTACTTCTGAATCCCAGGTTTAGTCTCCTTGAATTTTTGTTTCTATGATATTTAAAAGGAAGTTGAGGAATAGATTTCTTGTGGGAAATGGTCACTGAAACCTGCTTTTGCTAAATACCTGTATGTCCAAGGATATGGGTTTTTTAAATAGACAGTTTCTAGAGCAGTTTTTGGTTTACAGAAAATTGAATAGATAGTACAGTGTTCCCATAGACCTCCTCTCACCCCGCTTACAGCTTCCTTACTATTGATACCTTGCATTAGTGTGGTTTATTTGTTACAACTGATGGACAAGTATTGGCACATTGTTACTATCAGTAGGTTAGTAATGTGATGGTGGTGTCTGTTTTAGTGGTCCATAGTTTAGGGTTCACTTCTTGTCTTGTACAGTTCTGTGGGTTTGGACAACTCACAGTGCCATGTATCCCTTATTATGGTATCATGCAGAATAGTTTCACAACCCTTGAAATCCCCTTTACTCTATCCCTTCTCTCCCCCAGCCCAGACCCCTGGCAACCACTGATTTTTCTATTGTCTCTATAATCTGCCTCTTTATAACATGGGATATGTGTTCAAGTTTTCACAGATATGCACAATAAGTTTTGGTGTATAAACTTCCCATTTTCTCTAATATCTTAGTTCAAAATCCATGCAAACCATTCATTCACTCATACACATTGGTTGAAGTCCAACCATGGAAAGAGAGAGAGATTGCATTTTTAAAAGTATCTAATGCACATGTTCTCCGTTCACACTATAGTCAGAATTTGCATTTGTAATACTTTTTATATGCAGGTACATAGAACTACAACAGACCCTTAATAAGTCTGATTTTTAAAAAGATTTTTCTCTGGGATTCCTTGGTTTACCTCTTTAATTAACAATCTATGAGGGCCAGAGGTTAGACAATAAGTGCTAGTGTGGTTATTTGCAGCAGGCTGTTGATACTTATTTGTTAGTGTCCTTCCCATACTGGTTGTAAAAACATATATTTTTATATATAATTTTTATTACCTTTGCCTATATCAGATGACAGAAACTTTCTCTAAACTTAAAGTGCTGTAGACATATTTGTTAATATAACAGTGTGCCTGTTAAATTATGTATGTTGCAAGCAGGCTGGCAATCTACCTCTGTATCCTGAAGAAAAAAAAAAAAGCTGACCTCAGCTGAATTCATACAAATACCAATTGCTCCAAATTATTGCTCTGCACAGGTTCTATAGGCGAAGAGCAGTGTGAAAAATGATGGTAACAAGGAGAGGAAGCAATGTCAATAGAAACTATTTCATACAATTTCATGAGTCAAAAATGCATGCCCTGCGTTCCCACTACATTTCTCACTGTTAATCTCTTTTTAGTTTTTTCTTCTTCACCTCTTACAGGCTTCTATCTTCAATCTCCTTTCCTTCCTTGCTAGTTCAAACTGTAACTGACGATGGGTTTTCTTCTCGACTGGCTTCATTTTTGCTGTTCTTCCAGGAGAAAAATCTATTACCTGCCCCGCCGGTACAAGTTCATGAGCAGGTTAGTAGCATGCTCTGTCACGATGGTGTTTGTTTTAGCTGTTGTCCTGTGTGCTCCCAACATTGACAAGGAAGACCAGCTGGGGAGGAGGGGACTTTGTCCCATGGGAGAGCTGGTTGCTGCACCAAAAATAGCTATTTCAAGTTAGGCTGTGTTGGGGAGCAGGAAGCAAAGATGGAAATTTTCCTCTTAGAGTCTTCCCTGTGATTTCTCCACACTTGGGAGGCAGAATTTATCTGCAGGTCTGTTGAGGCTGGGTTTGAGAGGTGAGGGTTCCCCATTCTATTAGATAAATTCCCAGAAAGCTCACTGTTTAGAAATCTTTGGTCTGAATGTTACTTTTTTCCCCATGCAAATTACTCCCCCCTCTATATGTAACTTGAAATCCAAGCGCAGATGGTAACCCTCTCAGGTGGCTTCTGATCCTTCCACGGGTAGTATCCTCCTATGTTAATAATATTTTTTTAATAAAGTATGCAGATATATTACCTTACTCAGAAGCCCTCCTACCTTCTTTTTTAAACCCCTCCTCCCCCAAAATCCTACTGTATGAGGACTGCCTTTACTGTGCTATATTGCCTTCCTAAGCTTGTTTCTCCTTGGTTTTTGAGAAGTTGGGGATGAAGGGGAGATTTCAGTATGTTCTTTGATTTGATTCCATGGTGATCACTGGCAATCTAATTTCAAACTTTTAATTGGTCTTATGTGATCATGCTCCCTAAACTGAGCTGATAGTTAAACAACTTGGAAACCATTACATTTATCTGAAAATCTTTAGAGTTCAGTTATGTGAGATTTAGCACTCAAATTCACTCTGCTTCTGTTCAGTGCAGAAGGATAAATAGAAGAACAGTTGATATAGTTTAGTGGGTTTAATCAAGTACATGAGTGCTTGACAAAATACGACATGAAAATGAGCATTTAAAGAAACTAAGGTGTGTGTTCCAAAAATTTTCCTGAGAAGCATCCTTATTAGCAATTCTTTCAATCAGATGGTTGCCATGGCATTTGGATTTACCAAGCAGAGACGAGTCCCTTGTCATATAATGACCTTCTACAAAATTTCATGTACACGTTAGCCTATTACAGTAGTTCTCAGACTTTAGCCAGCAGCAGAGTCACCTGGAGGGCTTATTAAAACTCAGATTGCTTGGTCTGTGCTATAACCTATGATGTAGGCTCTCCATCTGGAAGGTATATGAAGGCTGTATTTCCAACGCCTTTCATGTAGTAGGTGGGGCAAACGAATGAATGAATCTTCATATACATGTGAGGATTTGCAGAGGGAAAATAAGGCCACAAAGAAAAGCATAGAAAAACCAGGACTTCCTGAAGCATCAGACATAGATCGGGGACTGAAACATTGTTTGCACTGTGGGGAAGAGGTGAGCAATGAGGGCTTGAAAGAAAATGGTGATTAAATAACCCATATAATCTCAAGGTTGGATGGGATATCAAATGGCATCAAGTCCAGCTACTCATTGGCTGTTGAACCTCTGTTATATCATCAGCCAGCCTGTGTTTAAACATGTCTAGAGACAGTGAATTCCTGAACCCATCTGTAAACACCTGACTTAGAAAGTGCTTCCTTAAGTCATAATCTCTGTCTCCTTGATTTTCACTCTAAAACACTCAGATTGTACTCCTGCTCCCTGCAGAGCCAAAAAATAATCTGTCGAGTAAAACAGCAAAGTATGTGAGAAAGATTGGAGGAAAGTATAGGCAAAAGGCCTTAGTAGGTATTTGGAAAACAAGAAATGGTGGAGAGAAAGAGGTTTCTGTATTAAGGGATTGGGAGGCAGAAGAAGAGTGGAAATTCAGGGAAATACAGATGTGGTCAGACAGGTGTTGATTTTTTATCTGACAGTTCTGTATTATGACTCACAGTAGGTCTTTGAGGTAATTGGTGTCACGGTTGGTCTTTGAGGCTTTTGAAACTGATGGCAAAGCAGTTGAAGCTAAAAGTAAAGCCAGAGAATACAATTGGAGAGGTGAAGCTTGTCAGCCATCATGACCTGAGCCAGGGAAGTGGATGGAATTTCCCAGGGAGTGATGTATGGAGTGAAGAGAAGAGGGCCAGTAGCGACTGCTTGGAAAAATCTGCTTTAAGGAGACAGGAAGAGGTGGCTGATTTAAATGATGAAGAATAGGTGTCTCTGTAGCCAGAGATGACTTCCAAATTGCAGGGCATGTCTGTAACTTGTTATCCTAGTCATACACCAGTAGTAAAATATTGACTTCAATATTCTGAGACTTCCATGCCATCCTAAATATGGATACGTAATTTAGCTTTTAGTTTCATTCTTCCAAATGATATTTTACTTCATTAATCCACAAAAGCACCCTGGAAACAAACCTACCTCCTTTCACAATAAGGGAAAAGAAAGAAAAATTGTGAAGTTTCTGAGCAGGCAGAAAAATAAAGCATCATTTCACAAATATCTTTGTGAGAAGTCACCTGACACCATGAAGCACACTCATATAATTCAGATATATATTTGGGGGGTAAGTGTTCTTTTTATCCACATACTTGGTCTATTAAAGGATGCTTTGACACTTACCTTTGAGCAGACTTAGAGATATTACACAATACCTATCTAGTCAAGAAAGGAAATTTATCACTGTTGTTCTGCCTTATTTTATTTTTACTTTCACCAAATAGTATGAATATAGCCTGTAAAAGATATGCTTACAAAGTAATAAATCTGATGATTGTGGGTGACTGGTAGCTGAAGTCTCATTACTGCTCATTCTTTTTTCCTCCTTGCCCCCATACGCATCCTGACTGGTGTTCTCCTTTGCGATGCTTGGCAGGATGAACACTTGTCCCTGCTCTTACACACTGAGTGCCTTCGCAGTCTTATCAGATGAGTATACAGGCAACATGACAGAATGGCTTGGATATTTCCATCCTCACCTTAAAAAATTAATATTCATAAATGTTCCAAAACTTTTGGACTCTTCTAGAAGATACTTAAGCTCTGCCCCAATTAGCAGCCTTGTGACCTAAAAGAATGGCATTAGCTTCTCAAGATCCCTAACTCCTATCTGAGGAGAGACTGCTAATATGGGGCACTTGGTTCTAAGAAGAGGAAAAAGAAATGCAAGCCTCTGTTGTCTGTTATCCATCCAGGAGGGCTTCATTTCCTGCAACGTAGGCCTGTGTGCCGTGCCTCCATTACATTTTTTAAAAGCTCATCTGTTGTGCTCTCTGGGCATATTATCTCTGAAAATGTAATCTAACTGTTCGAAACCTGATGCTATTATTATAGTATTCTGATCTGGGGAAAAGCAGCTGTCTCTGAAGTCGCCTGTTTCATTTAATTCAGCCTAATTGAGTTGTCTTTAGTACAAACTCCCTCATGGGTTGTTAGTGGCTTGAGAAAAAGGCCCTTGTTTTCTGATTCTTCAGGGTGCACCCTCCATATCCAGGTTGGGACTCTGTGTACAGCCAGTAATTTATAAAGGCCTGCAGGCAGGTTTTTCGGTTAGGGGTGAAGTTCTCTGCATGTGGTCTTTTCTGTAATCACCACAGTCTCCCCTTCACCACTGAGGAAGGTGAGGTCAAGGTATTTTTTTTTTAAATTTATTTATTTATTTATTTTTAATTTTTACTTTACAATTCTGTATTGGTTTTGGCATAGATTGACATGAATCCACCACAGGTGTACATCCGTTCCCAAACATGAACCCCCCTCCCACCCCCCTCCCCACAACATCTCTCTGGGTCATCCCCGCGCGTCAGCCCCAAGCGTGTCATATCCTGCATCAGGCATAGACTGGCATTTCGATTCTTACATGATATTATACATGTTTCAATGCCATCAGGACCTTCCCAAGGCACAGCCCAGCAAAGGTGGGAGATGTGTGCCCTCTAGTTTGTTTCTAATTGATTAATTACCATTGGGCTGCACTGGATCTTCGTTGCTGCAGACGGGTTTTCTCTAGTTGCCGTGAGCAGGCTTCATGGCAGAGGCTGCCCTTGTGGAACACGGGCTCTAGGCGCCCAGGCTTCAGCAGTCGTGGTGTGTGGGCCCAGTAGTTGCAGCTCGTGGGCTCTGAAGCATGTGTGCCTCTAGTTTGTGCTTGTGCCCCGCTCCCAGCTCTTTCCAGCCACCCAAAACCTCACCTGTCATGAACTAGTCTTTGGGGGAGGACCCCAAATTTACCATCAGAACAACTTTCTTAAGAGAGTGACTCACCTTTTGGTCTAGATGCTAACTTGACAAGTCAAGGCCACAAATATTCAAGCGGATGGTCCATCTTTATTGATTTGCCTATGTAGTCTGCGAGAGGGCTTTTGCTCAGTAAATGGCAGAGATGGACCAAAGTGACAATGTATCCAACCAAAATCAATGCTCTAGCATTAAACCGACATTTTATCTTTCTCCTGTCAGAGGAGACTTTATTAAGTAAGCCCTACTCCTCTATTGAAGAGACAAATAAGATGTTTTCTGGTTAGTTGGTTTCTCAACTTTTCAGCTCTAAGTAAATTTCAGGATCACTTGTTCAGGGATGTCTGTGAGACATGGGAGCACAGACCTCAATATATAAGGGAAGATCATGGCTCTTGAGTGTCTATTGAGAACTTGGTCAACAAAAGTTCATTGTCATCATCATTTTCTTCATCCCAGAAACTACCGCTTAATTGAGCATTTTGTCCAGCCAAGGCACTGTGTAAACGCTTACGCATTATCCTTACCAATTCCATCTGTAATGGATGTGTTAGTTCAGAGAGGCTTAGTCCCTTGCCCAGCACGGCACTCACCACTTTTGAGCTGAGCAGTGAGAATGTTAATCCGTTTCTCGCTGACTCCAGAGTCGTCATTCTATACAAAAATTTATCCATTATGCTTTGTGAAAAGGAAAGCTCTTTATTAACTCAAGGCTTGTTTGAAATGGTATAGCCAAAATATGACCTCTGAAGTCACCAGCAACATATATTAGACAGCCTCTGATTGATCATTTTAAAGATGAAGATACTAAGGCCCTGAGAGGATAAAAGGTTTGTCCCAGGCCTCTAGCTTGACTCTCAGGCTTTCCAGCCTGGTGGCTTTTGCACTGTCTGTCTTTCCTTGGCAAGATGGAAGGGGATCCTCACTGATGTCTGAGTGGCACAGTCTGGGGACAGGACTGGGTTTGTGGAAGAATGGACGTTAGTCATGCAGCCATAAAGGGACAAACTCTTGTTCCCAGAGCCACTTACCTGGGAGGTCAGGACAGAGTGTCGAGCATCAGTCTCATCATTGGGAACCTGGTCAGCCGAGGTCTGGGGAAGATGGGATCAAGGCTGTTTTGAGAGATGTGGCAGTCTCCCATTGCTTTTATGACACATCCCCAGACAAATTTATTATCTCAGTTCTGTGAGTCACAAGTCTGGGTAGGGGGAGGTTTCATCTGGTTTCTCTGCTCGGGGTCTCACAGGCTAAGATCAAGGTGTCAGCCAGCCAGCTCTTCTTCGGAGGCTTCTGGGAAGAATTGGCTTCCAGGCTCATCCAGGTTGCTGGCACAGCTCAGCTCCATGCTGTTGTCGGACCGGGGTCTCCATTTCTTGGCTGTTAACCAAAGGTCTTTCTCAGCTTCTAGAGGCTTCCTGGCACCCCCTGGCTCCTGGCCCCCTTCACCTCCAAAGCCAGCTCTGGCCAGTTGAGTCCTTCTCACACTTTGAATCTCTCTGACCTCCCTTTGGCCTCATCTCTCCTGTCTCCAGCCAGAGAAAGTTCTCTGCTTTTAAAGGGCTTAGTGATTAGAAGTGCCCACCTGAGTAATCCAGTATGCTGTCCATAATTTAAGACCCAGCTTATATCTGCAAAGTTCCTTTGCTGTGTCACACTCATATTCACAGGTTCCAGGATAAGGGTGCCGGCATCACTGGGGGGCCATTCTGCCAAGCAGTGGAGGCTACAAACTGCTGATCACTTCTGAGTATTCTGTTCTCTCGTGAGCGGACAGCCTCGACTGGCATGTGTGATGGGACCAGAACAGTCCATGCTTTCTCTTCCTGCTTCTGTTCAGGCTGCCCGATGAAGGCTGGTTCACACCCTCAGGGGTTATTTTTAAGCTGTCTTTTGAACATCTTTCCTCTACCATGGTGTTTCAAAAGCCCACTACCTCTCCTTTCCATCACTTTACATTAACCTCTGTGGTCCTCAAAGAGTTATTAGTAACGCTGCTCTCTGCTTGGCAGTTTCTCCAAAGCATTTCATGCACATCCTCTTTCATAAGCCTCCTAGCAACTCTGTGAGGTCAGTGAGATGATGATGATGGTGATGATCCCATTTAAAAACCCTGGAAAAATAAGGCTCAAAAAGGTGAGTGATTTTGTGGAAGGTCACACTGCTGATAAGCAGCAGAGCCAGGATTTCGGCATCGCAAGGGCAAATCCCAGCTCCTTTCCACCACACCAAGCAGTCTACCCTCACTTCCTCCTTGCCCTTCCTCATTTTTCACTTTCATACCCTGGTTGTCTCTCCCTCCATCTCCACGTTTCACTTAAATAGTGGTGCCCCAAGCGTGTTGTAGAAAGTTGCCATTTCATTCCCTGAATTTTTACAGCTTTGTTTTTCTTCACGTTGAGCACTGTACCCATCTGAGTTAAATTCTTAGTCATTGCACTCAGAGCCCGCATTCCATGAGAATGCAGATTTTGCAAAATGTAATCCGATTAGTGCTGCAGACTGGACACGTGTGGGAGGTGAAAGCTCTATTATGGAAAACCTCTGGACCAGGGTCATCTTTTGTGAACAACTTTCAAGGCAATCAGATGAAATAAAGCCGAGAGCCGCAGGGAAGCCCACCTGCTTAACCTAGGAAGTTTCATTTAACGACTAAATCATTGAACTTGGGCAAGTGATAGATACTCATGATGCGTTGTTAACTTTGAATTGAACTTTGAATTGAAAAGCTGAAGGACAAAACTGTTAAGAGGCAAGCTGGTTGCTCAAATTCTTGTCCTTGCAGAAAAAAGAAAAACGTAGTAATAATAGCTATGTTTACTGTGCACTGACACCATTCTGGAGGTTTTCTGTACATTTTGATCATTTAATCATCACAATCCTATGAATTACACATCATTATCATGCCCATTTTACAGATAAGGAAATTGAGGCATGGCAACGTTAAATAACTTACCCAGGGTCACACTGCTATCATTTACAGAGCCAGGGTTTGAATCTAGGCACTCCAGCCTCAGAGCTCATGTTCTCAACCACTGTGTCATATCACCTCTCTGAGGCTTACATCTCACTATATTTGAGTGTCTTTAAAAAGATAATGGGGCGTCCTTGAGTCAGGAAGATCCCCTGGAGAAGGGAATGGCTACCCACTCCACTATTCTTGCTTAGAGAATTCCATGGACAGAGGAGTCTGATGGGCTACAGTCCATGGGGTCGCATTGAGTCAGACATGACTGAGTGACTAATACTTTCACTGCTACTAAAAAGATGATGAGAAAGAAGGTGAACCTTGGGGGTGAAATAGATGTAGACTTTTCCCGCTTTCTTGGGTCTTTGGGCCATTCCAGTCTATTATTTTCTGGCTATATGACCCAGAGTAGGATCTTTATTTCTGTATGTATAATATGTGATGGGGACAGGTCCTCTTGGAGATGAGTCTTCAAGAAGCTGGAGGATTTTTTCTAGTTTGAACTTTCAGAGGCTCTGGGAAAAGGACAGTCACCACCAAGCAGAGAAGGGAGTTGTGGTGAGGCTGGAACAATGCTGAAGATAAAAAGTGGTAAAAGAGGAGTTTACTGTTACTATTCATTTTGGAGTTGATTTGTTATATAAAAAATAATCCATTCATCTGGGAGTTTCACTGAAAAGGAGAAATTGCCATGTGAATAATTTTAACTGGGAGAAAAAGTAAAAGATGCCCAAATTTCATATGTTTTCAGTTAATAGACTTAGAAGGCATTTAAAGGTTTTTCATCCCCAGAGAAATGAGTCTCTTCCATAGCCCTTACATAAAGATTCCCATTATCTACTACTGTGATGGGCATGATCATGGGACTTTAAAATCAAAAGTCTAGAATCTGCATTTTGGTTCTGACTTTATTCACTGTCTGGGTAACTTGGGCTGGATAATTACCCCACCATGGGTCTCTTTTATGATGTGTAAAGGAGAACGGTCCCTGTTCAGTCTACCTCACAGAGCTGCTATTAATGTGTGCTCTTAGGGGAAAAAAAGTTCCAGTGGTGTAGGTACCTGAGGTGGCATAATCATTTCAAAGTCTGTTGTGGTCTTTGCTCTTCTAGTAGTTGGCTGTGAGTGGGTGAGAATCTGGTCACGTGGAGGCCAGATGTTTTCATCAGAAGTGAGAAGGAATGGGGGTGCTGCTGGGGAGGCAAATCATGGCTTGAAAACTGCTTTGGGGACAGTGGTGGGGTTTTTTGGCTTGGCATCATTGTGTACTCTGGCCAGAGTGACACATGTGTGTCATGACACCCCAGCACTGTGAGAACCATGGGGTCAGCTTGGAAAGAGACATGAAAGTAAAAAAAAAAAAAAAAAAAAAAAACACGTCGTCTGCTGAGAGGCTGTCCGGGGAAGGTATGAGGGCCAGAAAGCAAATGGTGACATTGAGCTCTCTGTGCACAGTCCACCCCTGGAATGTGCTGTCTCTGCCCCGCCTCCAAAGCCAACTAACTAGAGCTTCAGCTCTTCCCTGACCTTGGATGGGGAGATTTGCCAAGCACATAGTGAGTTTCTAGAATCTGCAGGATGGAAGAACTTAAGGTCTTGGCTGCTTTGCTTCAGGGACTGTCTGCTTCCTTTCCGGAGCCTTCCAACCTCGTTCTGACTCCTTGGCCATCCGTTGGCGTGTGGGTAGACATGTGACTCATAGCAGTGATATCATGGGCAATCAGGACACTTGGCTTGCTTCCTTCTTTGTGTCGAGTGGGGGTTTCATGAGTGCAGTGAGCATGTCCAGAGCGTGTGGGTCATAATTACGGCTCTGTGGAGACCTCCCTCCTGTGTTTTGGGGCAATGCTGACATGCTGTACCCTTTGGTCTTGCCTTTCATGTACCACAGGATCGATAAACAAATAAGCAGATTTCGGAGATGGTTACCTAAGAAGCCAATGAGGCTGGACAAGGAGACACTGCCAGACCTGGAGGAGAATGACTGCTACACTGCCCCTTTCAGCCAGCAAAGGATCCATCAGTGAGTGTTTCCTGTGAAAGCCCTTGTCTTACTAAGTTCGTGCAGCCATGGTAGATCCCTTTCCTGCACGCCTCCGATTCCTTGGTCCTTGGAAGGAACAGCCTAGTGCCCGTCTCCCCCAGCAGTCCAGTTGTGTGTTCATATCCCTTTGAGGGTGAGCAGGCTGCTGTAACAATTTCCGCGTCGCAGCAGCTCTACACAGTAGATGCTGGCTCGTGTGCTGGGTGCACCACCTTCCGCATGGTGATTCAGAGACCCAGGCTCCTTTTGTCTTGTGGCTCCGCCAAAGCCCAGTGCTCAGAGCCCTCTGCAGGCTCATCTGCCTCGAGCCGGCACATAGGGAAACTGGTGTACTCCTTGCCCTGTTGAAATGAGGGGTTGTTGAGTTAAAAAAAAAAATCTCAGTTCACCTCTCAACTCGCCTTTCTTCAGCAACCCACCACGTTGCCCCAGAGAAAGCCACATAACCTAGCAGCTGGCTTCTGGACTCATCGATCAGTCTCTGAGCAGTGATTGGTCACTTTGTACTTGTACGGTTGGGGGAAGAAGGGGTTAGCTAAGTAATGGGGCCTTTGAAGAATTGCAAAAGTGACAAAGAATTGACTCTGAAGCTTTTGATGTGACAAGAAATCATGGCCAGAGGGCAGGGTTGGTGGTGGGAGAGAAATTCATGCCAAAGACTATAAACAACCAGGCTAAGACAGCCCCTTAAAAGGAGGATAAATCAGGTGAGCCTGGCCTCGCTTTCAGCCAGACTTCAGGAATTCCTGGCACTTCCTGTTTCAGCTATAGCTACAGCCTCCATAAAAATGACTTACCTGAAGGAAAGAAAAGGAGTGACAGAGGTTTTTTTAAAAAACTAGGTTGCTGACTTTGAGAAAATTATAAACCAAATGGCATTGTCAAGTTGCAGAGAGTGCAAGGCAGGGGCACATTTCAGCAACAGAAAATCAGTTAAAGCCTTGGATTTCTGGAGGGTGAAGGAGAAAAGAAAAATCAAAGAATAGATGCTCTGCATCAAAATGTGTAATGTGTAATGCAAGGGAAGAAATGCCATAAGCCTCTAACTCAGCCAAACTCTACATCCCCACAAGTTAGACCGATGCCAAATAAGCCCTGCTATGTGAACATTTAAAAGGGTTATTGAAGGAGACATGAAGCTCACAGCCCAGCCTCGAAATCCTAGTTAAATCCGCCGTGGGAAATAGGAACTGAGCAGGATTTCATGTTAACCCCAAGATCAGGACCTACGATGTTTTCTTAAGAGAAAAAGACAGATGAAAGCTGACGTTTTCCCACTCTTCATTTAAACCCTCGCTGTGCCTGTGTTGTTCATCTTGAAGTTTCTTACACAAGCGGATGTTTGTTTTTAAATCCTTCTGGAATAGAGTCTGATTTACATGCAAAGGTTCACTTTGCTTCTCACCTGCCTGAGAGGATGCCTAGCAGATTGTAGGAGGGTCTCAAAAGTTTTAGATGGATGGATGGGTAGATGAAAGAATCAGTGAAATATATGGTGTGCACCTGGGGTTTGTTTTACTTCAGAGGAACACAGGTAAATGAAAGAGAAAGGTTTCCCAGTACTTGTCTTCATGCTGGTTATGTTGTGTAATATTCTGGCTTTAGAACAAAGTTTCTCAGCAGAGTTATCAGTCAGAAGCACCTGGGTGCCCATCAGGATCCCTCGGAACCAGAACTGAGAATTGTACCTTTATGGATATTTTAAACTATATAATAAATGAGGGCTAATAGCCTGTGGGATGGTGGTATTCAGCCATCTCTCACATATATTTGAGAAGCTTTTTTTGACATGTTTGGGTATTTATTCACTGAATCATTGTTTCATTCAACAGTCACTAATTTGATGCCTACTTCTAGCCAGACACTGTCTGGGTACAGGGCATATATCAACAAAATATAGTAAATAATACAGAACCTTGACCCCACCTAGTAAACAGAGTAGACCACTTTATTTAATTTTAAATTTTACTGGAGTGTGGTTGATTTACAATGTTGTATCAGTTTCAGGTGTATAACACAGTGGTTTGGTTATGCATATACATATATTCATTCTTTTTCAGATTCTTTTCCCAAATAGGTTATTATAGAATATTGAGTAGAGTTCCCCATGCTATCCAGTAGGTTCTTTTTGGTTATCTATTTTATATATAGTAGTTGCTGCTGCTAAGTCACTTCAGTCGTGTCTGACTCTGTGCGACCTCATAGACGGGAGCCCACCAGGCAACCCCGTCCCTGGGATTCTCCAGGCAAGAACACTGGAGTGGGTTGCCATTGCCTTCTCCAATACATGAAAGTGAAAAGTGAAAGTGAAGTCGCTCAGTCGTGTCTGACTCCTAGCGACCCCATGGACTGCAGCCTCCCAGGCTCCTCCATCCATGGGATTTTCCAGGCAAGAGCACTGGAGTGGGGTGCCATTGCCTTCTCTGATATATAGTAGTGCCTGTGTGTTAACCCCAGACTCCTAATTTATTCTTCCCCATCATGTTTCCCCTTTGGTAACCGTAAGTTTGTTTTCAAAATGTGTATGTCTGTTTCTATTCTGTAAGTAAGTTTATTTATATCATTTAAGAAATTAGATTCCATATATGAGTGATGTTATATATTTGTCTTTCTCTGTCTGACTTCACTTAGTATGGTAATTTTAAATTTCATCAGCATTGCTGCAAATGGCATTATTTTGTTCTTTGTTTGGCTGAGTAATATTCCATTGTAACTATGTACCACATCTTCTTTATCCATTCCTCTGAGAGAAGACCACTTTGAATCACTATAAAAGTATGTTGAGTGTGACTTTACAAGAGGGCTTGCTCCATCCTCCAGATCTGAGGGAGATTGGTTAAAGATAAGGGTGGGTCACGAGAAGAAAATGTTTAAGATGAGCCTTGAAGGATAACACTTGTCCATGTAGGTAAGGGCTAAGCATTTCCTAAAAAGAGAGGGTAACATATATTTAAAACTACAAAGGCATGAATCAGAACAGGGTGTTTGAAAAACCACAGGTAGTTTTCTGTTTTGGGGTAACAGGGTATGAGAAAACCTGGCATCTTTGTTTGAAAAAAAGAGAGTGATCAGTGGAAGATGAGCTTCCAGCATAGGAGAACTAAGGAGGAAAAAGCAGAGGGACAGTTGAAACAAAGCAAACCTCAGAACCAGACCTCAGTGGGACCGAGAAGATAGTTTAGACAGTTCTCTCATGCCATTGGGAGAGGAAAAATTCAAGTATCTTGAATGTTATGGGCAGTGGGGATTTCTTTCTCTTTGAAAGTTAACATGCCAAATGGACAACATCCTTTAATGAATGTATATAAGTAAGATTTGAAGAACACAGGCTATCCAGTTGGAAATAGTGGTTTGGTGCAATTAGGAAAAGATTTCCCTAAGGACGGTTCAAGAGTGATTTTAATGGGTTTAAAGTGATCAGAGGTGCTGGCTAATGATCCCTGGTTTTCCAAATGCTGTCCAAAATCTCATGTGGTTTCTCTGCAGAATATTTGATGTTATGTTAGTCCAGGAATTAAAAAAAGGATAATAGAAATGTAAGAGTGTGTGTGTATGTGAGTGTACATGAATATAGGAGAAGAGACAGTGAGATGTTTAATAAATAATGACCAAAGTAGAAAGGAGCCTTGAACATACTCTGCTCTCAGGATAAAACCCAGAATCCTAGGCTGGCCTACCAGCCCCCACTTCCATTCCCCTGTTGTATGCTTTGGCCACACTGAGCTGCTTTGACCTCAGTATCTCTCTGTACCCTCCTTGTTTACATTCTCTTCCCTCACCTGGAATACCGTTTCCCCGAGGCTCCCTTCTTGGCACATTGCATCAGAGACGTTTCCTCCAGAGAACCTTCCATAATTTCCAACCTCCAACCCTGATTCTGGGTGAAGTACACTCTTCTATGTCTTGGTGATAATATTTCTGCTATCATAATTCTTAACAGTATCCATTTTCTTTGCTTCCTCCTAGACCATAAGCTCCTCTAAAGACTGTGTCTGTATCACCATTTTTGAGTCCCATATTTGGTACTTTACAATGATTTGTTAAATGAGAAAATAGTTGAATAGATAGAAATGAAAATAGAATCATATTATGAGCAAAGAATACAGATGATGTGAGGTTAGCTCACTGCATACTCATCTCCAACCAAACATGACATTTTCTCTTCTAAAGTGCTCCATGCCCATTGTCACCTGTCCAGTAAGTGGCATAATATCTGACCAGTTGCTGAAACCAAGGTCTGAAATCTACTCTAGACACCTCCCTCACCTCCACTCCCCACATCTAAGATAACTCCAAAGGCTAATGAGTTTTTATCTTGAGTGTCTCTTTAATCCAGTTATCTCTGCCACCACAATCTCACCTCTGTAACCCAGAAATAATAGGTCCCCTGGCTCCACCCTTGCCTACCTCCATTCCATTTTCTTTAAAAGCATACAAAATGAGTTTCTTTTTTAAATGCTTATCTAATCATGTTATTTCAATAATATGAAAATTATTGAAAATGACCTACAAGGCCTTGAATGGCCTGGCCATGCATCCAACTCCTCTCAGCCTTATCTGCCTTGACTGCCTTCCTCCCCTCACTTCTTACGATCCAGATCCAGACGTATACAGCTTCTCTCAGTTCTTTGGATATACTCGATATACTCGACTTCAGGACATTTGCATATGCTGTTTCCTCTTCTTGAATTCCTTTCTCATTCCTTCCCCCTTCCCCAGGTTTATTCTTATTCATCCTTCAAACTCAGCTCTGAAGCCTCCTTCCAGGAAAACCCTCCTTCCATCCTTCCAAAGACCATTTCTCTTTGCTTTGTACTCTTTTAGCAGTGTGCTTCCCTTATAACACTTTTCATATTTGAGATTTTATAATTATTTGGGTATTACATGGTTAACGCCTAACTCTTGAGGCAAGCTTTGAACTCTATGGAGGCAATAGACTATGTCTGTTTCTGCTCATAATTCTATCTCCAATATTTAACACAGCACCTAGCATATGATAGGTACTTAAATGAATAAAAGGAGGATAAAACTAGTAAGGATAACATGGAATAAATCTAATCTTAAATGTTTGTACTTTGAACTACATTATACAAAAGAATTAAAAAGAACTGATTAAAAACCAAATAGCCTAGCTTTCTAGTTTCCAGTTACTTCAAACACATATCAATGTTTGATACGCTCAGTTGCTCGTCATGTCTGACTCTTTGCAACCCCACAGACTGTAGCCCACCAGGCTCTTCTGTCCACAGGATTTTCTAGGCAAGAATACTGGAGTAGGTTGCTATTTCCTTCTCCAGGGGATCTTCCCCACCCAAGGAATTGAACCTGGGTCTCCTGCATGGCAGGCAGATTCTTTACCACTAGGGAAGTCAAGTATATCAGTGTTTAGGAGGCAATAAAAGCAAACCTGAGTACACATCTCTATAAATTAACGTATAATGCCGTTGGTCATTTTATATGGTGTCACTGAAAGTGGACCCTCAGATGGGAAAACTCTTATTAGATGCCAGACACTATTTTAAAAACTTTAATCCTCATGGGAGAGATGGTGTTATCATCACCATTTTGCAGATGAGGAAATCGAGGCACAGAGAGGTTAAGAAGCCTGCAGTAGGTGACACTCGTCCACCTACCTGATCAACCCCCCAAGCGTCAGTGGCTTAACGTTGTAGAAGTCTGTCTGTCTGTCTGTTATTCATATCATGGTCTACTGCGGGTCTCCACAGCGAGAGAGGGGTGCTGTCTCTGCTCCAGTCATTGAGGACCCAGGCTCTGTCTGTCTAGTGACTCTGCCATCCCCTAGATCCTTTGCATCTGGTTTGTGGAAGGGGAAAAGGGATGAGTGATTTTGAAGGAAGTTTTTATGAGCCAGTTTTGGAAGTGGCGGACAGCACTTTTGCCCACATTTCATGCACCAGAACTTGTCGTGTAGTTACCCCTAACTTGAGGAGTGCTAATGTAACTACTTTGGTGCCCAGGAGGAAAAGGGAAATTGGTTTGCCAGCTGGACAGTGATGAAGCAGGAATTCAGATTCGCACAGAGAGGTCTCAGATGCCATGCTCTTAAACGTCATGCTCTACTGCAGGGTCTCTCAATCTCGGCACTGCTGACATTTCCAACCGAGTACATCTCTTTGTGGGGAACTGCTCTGTGCATTGTAGGATGATTAATAGCACCATGGCTTCTATCCATTAGATGCAAATAGCACTTTCCTGCCCCCCTACCCTTCAGTTCAGTTCAGTTCAGTCGCTCAGTCATGTCCATGAATCATGTCTTTGCAACCCCATGAATCGCAGCACGCCAGGCCTCCCTGTCCATCACCATCTCCCAGAGTTCACCCAGACTCACGTCCATCGAGTCCGTGATGCCATCCAGCCATCTCATCCTCTGTCGTCCCCTTCTCCTCTTGCCCCTAATCTCTCCCAGCATCAGAGTCTTTTCCAATGAGTCAACTCTTCTCATGGGGTGGCCAAAGTACTGGAGTTTCAGCTTTAGAATCATTCCTTCCAAAGAAATCCCAGGGCTGATCTCCTTTAGAATGGACTGCTTGGATCTCCTTGCAGTCCAAGGGACTCTCAAGAGTCTTCTCCAACACCACAGTTCAAAAGCATCAATTCTTCAGAGCTCAGCCTTCTTCACAGTCCAACTCTCACATCCATACATGACCACTGGAAAAACCATAGCCTTGACTAGACGGACCTTTGTTGGCAAAGTAATGTCTCTGCTTTTCAATATGCTATCTAGGTTGGTCATAACTTTTCTTCCAAGGAGTAAGCATCTTTTAATTTCATGGCTGCAGTCACCATCTGCAGTGATTTTGGAGCCCCCTAAAATAAAGCCTGACTCTCTTTCTACTGTTTCCCCATCTATTTCCCATGAAGTGATGGGACCAGATGCCATGATCTTTGTTTTCTGAATGTTGAGCTTTAAGCCAACATTTTCACTCTCCACTTTCACTTTCCTCAAGAGGCTTTTTAGTTCCTCTTCACTTTCTGCCTTAAGGGTGGTGTCATCTGCATATCTGAGGTGATTGATATTTCTCCCGGCAATCTTGATTCCAGCTTGTGCTTCTTCCAGCCCAGCATTTCTCATGATGTACTCTTCATATAAGTTAAATAAGCAGGGTGACAATATACAGCCTTGACTTACACCTTTTCCTATTTGGAACCAGTCTGTTGTTCCATGTCCAGTTCTAACTGCTGCTTCCTGACCTGCATATAGGGTTCTCAAGAGGCAGGTCAGGTGGTCTGGTATTCCCATTTTTTCAGAATTTTCCACAGTTTATTGTGATCCACACAGTCAAAGGCTTTGGCATAGTCAATAAGGCAGAAATAGATGTTTTTCTGGAACTCTCTTGCTTTCTCTTACCCTTACTTAGTTGCTAAAATCAAAATGTCTCCAGACATTGCCAAATTTTCCCTTGTGGTTGGTATGGTGGGTGTAAAATTGGAGCTTCACTCTCCTTAAGAATTCTCTCTCTACTATTTTTTATCGTGTGACACCCCTCAGGCTGGCCCACCAACTCTCTGAGATAAATTAAACTCAGGTCAAATCAGATGACTGTGACAGACAAGTCCATTCAGGAATTAATTTATTCCTCTTCCCCTTGCCTGTGAGTGTTGGCCTGTTTCAGTAGCCTTGCCCTTCATTCTTAAAATGGCATCAGTAGTAATACCCTTGAGGCAAAACTTTCTAAGGTCAATACTCATAATAAAGGTTTTCTACTGGGAAACAGAGAAGAGGAAATTTGGAAAACAGTCATGTCACTTTTTATAATATATATATAGTATACTCTTTCCAGAAAGAGATCAATTCTGAATTGCTTTTCAGAAAAATGTTTGTGTTAGATACAGAGAATACTATTCCTCTCTAAATTTTAAAAACTTTATCATTACCATTATTTTATTTTGATGAAAATCCATAAAAAGTGAGGTAAAATTAAACACTGATCACTTCCAAATGGAAGCGTCTGAAGCATATGTTTGTTGTGTGTGCATGTGTTTAAACAAATACTCCTTCATTCATATGTTCCATGCCAATTGTTGTTCTGGGGACTTGGGAATCAAGGGTGAATAAACAGGCAAAAATTCCTGCCTTCCTGGGGCTTCCATCTTAGCTGTAGGTCACCAACACTAAATTATACATCACTGGTTCTCAATAGGGGAGTGGCTTGGCAATGTCTGGAAACGTTCTTGGTTGTCTAAACTTAGGGTGGAGAGTGCCACTGGTATGTAGGGGATGGAGGGCAAATATGCTGCTCAACATCCTTCACTGGAGCCCCAACAAAAAGTTGTCTAGCTCTGAAGGCCAGTAGCCATAGGACTGGAAAGGTCAGTTTTCATTCCAGTCCCTAAGAGGCAATGCCAAAGAATGCTCAAACTACCGCACAATTGCACTCATCTCACACGCTAGCAAAGTAATGCTCAAAATTCTCCAAGCCAAGCTTCAACAATACGTGAACTGTGAATTTCCAGATGTTTAAGCTGGATTTATAAAAGGCAGAGGAACAAGAGATCAAATTGCCAACATCCGTTGGATCATTGAAAAAACAAGAGAATTCCAGTAAAACATTTGCTTTATTGACTACGCCGAAGCCGTTGACTGTGTGGATCACAACAAATCGTGGAAAATTCTGAAAGAGATGGGAATACCAGACCACCTGACCTGCATCCTGAGAAATCTGTATGCAGGTCAGGAAGCAACAGTTAGAACTGGACATGGAACAACAGACTGGTTCCAGGTAGGAAAAGGAGTATGTCAAGGCTGTATATTGTCACCCTGTTTATTTAACTTCTATGCAGAGTACATCTTGAGAAATGCTGGGCTGGATGAAGCACAAGCTGGAATCAAGATTGCCAGGAGAAATATCAATAACCTCAGATACACAGATGACACCACCTTTATGGCAGAAAAAGAAGAAAAACTAAAGAGCCTCTGAATTTGAAAGAGGAGAGTGAAAAAGTTGGCTTAAACTCAGCATTCAGAAAACAAAGATCATGGCATCTGGTCCCATCACTTCATGGCAAATAGATGGGGAAACAATGGAAACAGTGAAAGACTTTATTTTGGGAGGCTCCAAAATCACGCAGATGGTGACTGCAGTCGTGACATTAAAAGACGCTTGCCCCTTGGAAGAAAAATTATGACCAACCTAGACAGCATATTAAAAAGCAGAAACATTACTTTGCCAACAAACGTCCATCTAGTGAAAGCTATGGTTTTTCCAGTAGTCATGTACGGATGTGAGAGTTGGACTGTGAAGAAAGCTGAGTGCCAAAGAATTGATGCTTTTGAACTGTGGTGTTGGAGAAGGCTCTTGAGAGTTCCTTGGACTGCAAGGAGATCCAACCAGTCCATCCTAAATGAATTCAGGCCTGAATGTTCATTAGAAGGACTAATGCTATAGCTGAAACTCCAATCCTTTGGCCACCTGATGTGAAGAACTGACTCATTGGAGAAGATCTTGATACTGGGAAAGATTGAAGGCAGGAGGAGAAGGGGACGACAGAGGATGAGATGATTGGATGGCATCACTGACTCAATGTACATGTGTTTGAGTAGGCTCTGGGAGTTGGTGATGGACAGGGAAGCCTGGCATGCTGCAGTGCATGGGGTTGCAAAGAGTCAGACATGACTGAGGGACTGAATTGAACTGACTGAACTGAAGGCCAGTAGAGATGATGTAAAATTTTTTGGAGTGTAGTCGATTTGCAAGGTTATGTTGGTTTCGTGTGTAGAGCATAGTGACTCAGTTATATATATACTTGGAATGGAATTTCTTCACCCTGCTAGACTGAACCATTGAGGACAGGAACTGTGTGCCTAGCAGCCGGTGGCCCTGGAATGATCAGAGCACCTAAAAGAATCAGCAGAACTGGCATTCTTGCCATTGCAGCAGGACAGATCTCAGGCTCTAGAGTCAAGTTCGTTCATCTACCAAACCCAGGACACCCAGAGAAGGGTTGAAAAACATGGTGAAATAGTCAGTGATGGCCTCCGTGTTCAGCTTCAAATTACCCCTGGCTTACTGATTCATTTTTTTGTCTCAGTTCTACTAACTGATTGATCATCTTTCCTTCCCTAAATTCTGTTATGAGGACTAATGCTTGACCCCAAGATATTTAACTCATGCCTCAGACATCTTAATCTCATGGGTCATGTACATATATGAAATGGATAGTATAAAAAGATCACTTGACATGAAGTTGACTTACATCCTTTCTTTTCCTTCTAGACTTGGAGCTAGACAACAGTGTAAACATCTCACGCAGCAGTCCCCAACCTTTTTGGCACCAGGGACCAGTTTTGTGGAAGATATTTTTCCACAGATTGGAAGAGGGAGGGATGGTTTTGAGATGATTCAAACATAGTACATTTATTGTGCACTCAGTTTCTATTATTATTATTATTACATCATCTGCACCTCACATCATCAGGCACTAGATCCCAGGAGTTGGGGACCCCTGATGTAGGGAATAACAGAATGATACATCTGTTGGTGACCAAGAAAGCACTCACCATGGGAACCTGGGTGCTGGACCAGCAAGGGCTGTTACAGACGAGAGAAGGCTGCTGAAAGGGACAGCAGGTGGGAGTTTCTCAGTAACCCTCCTTTGATTGCCTTTTTATTGTTTGAATTGTCTCTCAAGTGAACAAGCCAACAGGCCATGGCAGTGAGTTGTGGATGACAGTGGTCAAAGAAATGGCATTCTTCAAGTAGTGGTGGCAAGCAAAGCGTTGCAAGATAAGAGTGGCAGATACCGACTGTTAATAAACAATCCTGCATTCCAGAATTACGATATAGATGCATGACAGCTCTGAGGGTACAGGCAGTATGGTGAAGTTCAGAGAGACTGAACAGCTTGCTCAAGGTCACACCAGTCAATGACGGATGATTGACTGGACAAAAGGGTGTTTTGTGCACAGTGTGGCCACCTCAGTTATATGCCACGTGAACAGGGCCAAAGTACGTACAGTTTTTCAGCCATATGACATTAGTATGAGCCTGTAGATACAAAAACATTGCTTCTCCTGTGGAGTTGATTGTTGAAGCATTTGAGATGGGGTGAAGAGACACAGACAATGGTAAAAATATAAACAAATATTCAAGCCAAGGAGAATAACTTTTAGAGCAGGGAAGTTCAGGGAAAAAAATAGGTTCAGATTTGTAGACCTCGGTGGCCTATATCTCTGTGATGGTTGACAAATGAGCCAATAAATTGGGCCCTAAGCTCTTCCTCACGTTTTCTTAGCATTTGCAAGAAATGAAGTCCTTGCACAGGGACAGGGACTCTAAGTGAAATAGCGGGCAGTGTCCTCAGTGATGTCTTTAGAGCAAACTCCTTCTAAGGCTTTTGTGGGGGCTCTTTCTGGTGGGCCCCCTCAGTGGGCTCCTGCAGAATTAATCACTCATGGCTGTAATCTTCTGCAGGAGTTTAGGTATATCTTCAACAGAAAACTGCAGTCTACCCTAAACTAACCACATTGTACATCTTTGCTGTTTGAACTACAGTTTACAAAAATGAAAGTTGGGAACTGATTAACAAGCAAATAGCCTCACCTTCCATTTGAATATATATTCATGTTTGAGAAGCAACAAAAGCAAATTTACGGGTATGCATGTTTAAAAGCCAACGCATGATGCCATTTGTTCATTTTATGGGACATCGCCAGAAGGGGGCCCGCAGGCTGCTTACCAGCCATGATTGTGTGAACACCTGAAGGTCTGTCCCACAGAGGACTCTCCCGCACTAGCCAGCTGAGGGGCCCGAGACTGTCAGCATTGTTGTTGTTGTATAGTCTCTAAGTTGTGTTCGCCTCTTTGTGACCCCATGAACTGGAGCTTGCCAGCCTTCTCTGTCCATGGTATTTTCCAGGATGGAATACTGGAGTCAGTTGCCATTTCCTTCTCCAAGGGTGTCAGCATTAGGGGCAGTCATTTTATTGAAGCATTGTAGTTCAGAAGACTCCTCTCAAATTCAATTTCAGAGAATTTCAGCACAACATTAGGGAGTTTATTGAAGGAATAATGGCAGCTGCTATGTATATGATGCTTACTAGGTTCCCTGGTAGCTCAGTTGGTAAAGAATCCGCCTACAATGCGGGAGACCCTGGTTCAATTCCTGAGTCGGGAAGATCCACTAGAGAAGGGATAGGCTACCCACTACAGCATTCTTGGGCTTCTCTTGTGGCTCAACTGGTAAAGAATCCACCTGCAATACAGGAGACCTAGGTTTGATCCCTGGGTTGGGAAGATCCTCTGG
Source organism: Oryx dammah (assembly GCF_014754425.2). Lineage (NCBI taxonomy): Eukaryota > Metazoa > Chordata > Mammalia > Artiodactyla > Bovidae > Oryx > Oryx dammah. The sequence continues at coordinate 53,501,816 of NW_024070213.1, read as the reverse complement.
AGAAGGGAAAGGCTACCCACCCACTCCAGTATTCTGGCCCAGAAGAGTCCATGGACTGTATAGTCCATGGGTCACAAAGAGTCGGACATGACTGAACGACTTTCACTTTAGCTCTTCTAGGTTCCAAGTTCTGCCCCCTAGCTCAGACAGTAAAGCATTTGCCTGCGGTGCAGGAGACCTCAGTTTGATCCCTATGTCAGGATCATTTCCAGAAGGAAGAAATGGCAACCCACTCCAGTATTCTTGCCTGGAGAATCCCATGGACAGAGGAGCCTGGCAGGTTATGGTCCATAGGGTTGCAGAGTCAGACACGAGGGAAGCGACTTAGCCGCCTGTCTATGGTAATTTGTTATAGCACCCTGAACTAAGCCAGGCTACATTACCATTTCACATTTATTTATCAATAATGTGCATATTTTCTAAAGTCTCTCAGCCTAGCTATCTAAAGATACTGATTTTTCTAGCATGTACTTTTAACTGTATTTTCTTTTCAGTGTTTGGAGTTTTTGTGTTGTTTTCATTGATCTGAAATCTTGAGAGAGTCCTTTAGGCAAAGAGAGGCTGAGATTGATTTCGGTAGGATTAATGTTCTTTTAGTGCCCCCATGACTTACAGCCGTCTCAAAACACTCATTGTATTACACAGTTATTCTGCATTAGAATCCTCAGTATGCAGCTTGTTGGTATTGATCCACAGAGTCGGGGGAAACAGATCTCTCTCCTAGAAAGTTTTAAACTGAGATGAAAGTGCAGCAAGCTGTGCAGCATGAGATGTATATTTCTTAAAGATGATGTAGCTCCTGTTAGGTAGCACATAACTTAGTGACTTCAGTTTAAGACACAGAGAGGTCATCTAATCATGTGAGGAAAGTGTCCTTCTGTGTGTCTGGAGATCCGATGGTTAGTTAGCCATGTTCTCTTAGTATTTGTGCAACTGACTTTGAATAAGTCTCTTAGAATTCTTTTATTGCCATCTATCCATCTTTGAATAAACAGTTATTTAACATTTATCAGCTTATTCATTTAATAGGTGCTTTTGTATTCTGCGGCAAGTACTGTGCTATCATAGAGCAATAGTTAAGTTACTGTATGTTCATATGTATATTTATGTTGTTTAGTAGCTAAGTCGTGTACAGCTCTTTGCAATCCCATGGACTGTAGCCCACCAGGCTCCTCTGTCCATGGGATTTCCAAGGCAAGAGTACTGGAGTGGGTTGCCATTTCCTTCTCTGGGGATCTTCCCAACCCAGAGATAGAACTCTCATCTCCCGCATTGCAGGCATATTCTTTACCACTGAGCCATTTCAGGGAAGCTTCGTGTATATTTGTACATATGTATCTATTTAAAATTTTAACTTGAGCATGTTAAATTTGGTAGGAAAGAGGCTGTTAGACTCGTCAAAGTGGTAAGAAGCAATTTAGAACACCTATAGGAAAAGGGAACATTTGCCAAGTTTAAATACAGTAAAATAGGAAGGGTCAACTTAAGTAGGAAGTAAGGGGCCCAGCGTCGTATCTGGGGTGGATTGTGTATGAAGTACTGACACGTGCATGATGTCGTGTGGAATAACAGTGGTCGGAGAAGGAGGAGAGCGTTGAGGCTTGTAGGCACCCAGTGCCAGGCTCTGTGCCGCATGTTCTTTATTCGTTATGTCCTTTGACTTCTGTAGCAACACTGCAACAGTTTTATTATCCTCCATTTATGGAGATGTGGAACCCAGACTCAGAGAATTTGATAGTTTACCCCCGGGCCACATAGGAACAAGCAGGTTTGGGGGTGAGAATCGTAACATGCCTGATTCCAAACTCCTGCCCCTTCCATGATACCCCAGCTAATGTTTATCACGTGCTCACTAAATATCAGACCACCCATAAGACTGGCATATAGTATGACAGCGCCAAGCAGGGGCCGTGGATGGCACCCAGCAGGGGGATGGGGTGTCCACATGTGTTGAGTCTGAGCCCCACCCTAGCGTGAGATGGAGCTGTGTGTGGGAAGAGAAGGGGTCAGGCTGTTGGGAAGTAGAGGGACTTCACACCCAACAGTGAGGATCCTGTGAGCTTGGACTTCGAGGTCTTTATACAGCCATTGGGGACATGGAACAGAAAAGGTGAACCAGTTATCTGAGTTCACAGTGGGCAGGAGCTGGGAACCATCCTTCCCGAAGAGTCAGATTCCTCGAACTCAGCCTTACCTACCCTGCTGGTGCTCTCACATCCTGGCTCTCATTTATCTTTGTTAGAGTTTGGGGACGAAAGACAATAGATTCATCTCTTTTAAATCACTCACCTTGAATCTAAGGAAAGGGCAAGGCCTGCCAGTAACAACTGTAGGGCCTGGGGCAAGAGTCCAAATGAAGCCTGTAGACCTTGTGTCTCAATAATTAAAAGTAATAAATCATGTTAACAATTAAGTACAACACAGTCTTTCCTTCTCCCTTGACAAACACAGCTGTGTAAAGACCTTGAAGTCCAAGTTCATAGGATCCTCGCTGTTGGCTGTGGAGAAAAAGTCCCTCCACTTCCCCATAGCCTGACTTGTTCTCTGCCCACCCACAGCTCCATCTCACGCTTGTGGCGGAGGGGCCCTCAGATTCACAAATGTAGACACCCCATGCCCTAGCCCAGGCACCATCCACACCCCCTGCTTGGCACTGTCAGTAACAGAGGCACCTTCAGGTGGATGGACCTGAGTAGAGGCCCCTAAAGACCTAGAAGTGGCCTTGGCACTTTTGGGGCAGGTTCTTGTGGGCACACGCCCTTGGCCTTGCTGACAGCTCACCCCACCACGAGGAGCATTCAGCTAGGGGAGGCCTGTTTATGAGCACTGTGGGGTCCTGAGCCTGGGCAGGGTACTTCTTACCTCTGAGAGTGGCGCTAAGGAGGGGACAGGAGCTAAACCTGCGGCCTTTGTGAAGAGTGCTTAAGTAACCACTAATTCAGGACCATGTCTTAGCAGCATCTTTGGCCCCAATTCTTCTCATTTCCTGCTTTGCTTACAGCACCCACGCCATCAGTTTTGTGTTTCCCAGAGCTAACTAAAGCTACCACCACTACAAGATGGCCATCTTCCTTACTGTCCACCATCGTCACCAAAGCCTTTTGGTCCTCGTTCTTCCTCCTTTGTGATCTCACTGTCACCGCCTTCATTGAATTGGCCACTAACTCCTGCATGAACAATTCTAAGTCACCTTTCTCACTCCATCTCTCCCGACTCCCCAGTCTGTTCACCACACTCATGTCATAGGTCATCGGCCAGGCTTCCATCAGCAGCCCATCCAGCGCTTGTGAATAATCCCCTTCCTCCAGGAATCCACAGCCCACAGGTTGGTCAGCAGAGCTTAGGATGGATTTCCTCCTCTCCTCAGCTGCTTAGCCAGGCACACTCAGCAGTGAATTCCATGCCCTGCCCCATGTGGCAGCATCTCTTCCTCACTTAGCAGCTTTCCAAGTTTCCCTGTGTCCTTTGGGATCAAGTTCAGACTCTGATGTGGCACATAAAGCAGTTTCTCCCTCCCTTACCCCAGTCTCCTGGGCTGGACAGGCCGGATGATCCTACAACACGGCAGCTTGTTGTTGTTGTTCAGTTGCTAAGTCGTGTCTGACTCTTTGCAACCCCATAGACTGTAGCACAGCAGGCTCCTCTGTCCTCCAGCATCTCCTAGAGTTAACTCAAATTCGTGTCCATTGAGTCGCTCAAATTCATGTCCACTAAGTCAGTGATGCTATCTAACCATCTCATTCTCTGCTGCCCTCTTCTCCTTTTGCCTTCAGTCTTTCCCAGCATCAGAGTCTTCCAACAAGTTGGCCCTTCCCATTAGGTAACCAAAGTATTGGAGCTTCAGCTTCAGTTATCAGTCCTTCCAGTGAATATTCAGGGTTGATTTCCTTTAGGATTGACTGATTTGATCTCCTTGATGTCCAAGAGATTCTCAAGAGTCTTCTCCAGCACCACAATTTGAAAGCATCAGTTCTTCATTACTCATCCTTCTTTATGTCCAGCTCTCACATCCACACATGACTACTGGAAAAACCGTAGCTTTGACTATATGGACCTTTGTTGGCCCAGTGATGTCTCTGCTTTTTAATACACTAGATTTTTCATAGCTTGCCTTCCAAGGAGCAAGCATGGCAGCAGGGGTACCTTAAAACCCTGTAACTAGTGCTTCCTCTTGCTGAGGAAGGCTGTCATTCCACTTACTCTGGTGAAAACCTGTTCTTCCTCTGGAGCTGGTCCTGATGCCCCTGTCTTTATAAGGCCTCTGATGTTTCATGCAGATATCATTCAACTTCTGGGTCAAGTAGCCTTTGCAAATGCTTTGATCGTGGCATTGATTATACACATTTATTTGTTTTCACCCATGTCTGTGTGTTGCACAAAGCTCAGTGCAGCAGCCAGAAGTTGTTAGAGAGGAGTTCCGATCTTTGCTCGAGTTTCTCAGAGGGCATAAAGACAAGCTGAGTACATAGTCCTCAGCAACTTCTCATCACTCTCCTTCCTTCATACCCTCCTGTACTCGAGTGTCCTGTTTCTTTTCCCCAGGCGAATGCATTCCTCCTTCACTCCAGCCTGGACAGCATTTCTTTACCTCCCATCTCTTTTATCGTTCCTCTCTGCCAGCCTCACTGATCTCTGTCATCACTTTCTTGAGGACTGACAGAGCTTTTCTGCTAGGAAAAAAAGATCCATCCTTTTCAGGAGAGGGTAAATTAGGCCATAAATTACAGGGTCGTCTTTGTTGGGTTGGAGACTGTGCCAGTTGGATTTGCTAGGTTCTGCTGCAGGAACAAGCAACCCTCACATCTCAGTAGCTGGCTTATTTCTTGCTTGTGTAACGCATTAGCTGTGGGTTGGCTGAAGCTCTGCTTCTCATGTCTCCTTTCTTATGAGATCTAGCCTAATGAAGCAACTTGCGCCTAAGGCATGCATTCTTTCTTTTTTTAATTGAAATATAGTTTATTTATAATGTGTTTACTTCTGTATGGCATAGTGACTCAATTATATATATATATATATATATATAGAACATTCTTTTTTATATTTTTTCCGTTAGGGTTTATCTCAGGATATTGACTGTAGTTTCTTGTGGTATACAGTAGGACGTTGTTATGTACCCATTCTCTATTTAATAGTTTCGATCTACTAGCCCAAACTCCCAGCCCAGCCCTCTCCCTGCCTCGCTCCACCTTGGCAACCACAAGTCATTTGTTTTCTATCTGAGTTTGTTTGTTTCATGGATAGGTTCATTTGTGTGATATTTTAGATTCCACATGGAAGTGATATCACATGGTGTTTGTCTTTGCCTCCCTGATTTAGTTCACTTAGTATGTAAGGCATGCATTCTTGCAGCAGAGGGAAAAAGTAATAACTGAGCCACACAATGGCTCTCACAACTTCGGCTCAGATGTAGCATCTGTCACTCCTGCTCATATTGCATTGGCCAAACAAGTGTCACAACCATGCATGGAAATGGGCAGGAGCATGGGACTTCTCCCCAGGGAGGGGGGCTGCAGGTCCATGATAACGGGTAAGGATATGTAATCCTCACAAAGAAAAGCAGCCAACTAGGAATAATCAATCTACTCAGGAATACCTCATGGTAATATTTTTGTCCTGTCACATTTATATAACACAGTGGTGTATGGGCTCTTTCAGGACTTAGATTACGTCATACTGTTTGGCTTTGTCTTTTAGTAACAAAACCTTCTAGGTTTTTAGAAAAGGAAATTTCTGTGAAAGTTAGCAAATAGGCAGAAGAGAGTCTGTAGGACAGAAATCAGACATGGGACTGGAATTTTTCAAAATTCAAATTCATAGACCATCTTTTTTTAAATTGAATAGTAATTGATTTACAGTATTATATTTCAGGTGTACAGCATAGTGATTCAGTATTTTGCAGATTATACACCATTAAAAGTTATTACAAGGTGATGGTTATAATTCCCTGTGCTATGCAGTATATCCTGTCGCTTATCTATTTTATACAGTGTAGAGCATCTTTATACCATGGTGATATTTCTTTCAGATGCAAAGGCAGGATGGATAAATGGCTGCTTCTGTGGTATGATTTCTAACAGAAAGCCTTTTTCTGAAACACCGTGTGATATTACCTCTATGTGGAATCTAAAATATTGCACAAACCTATTTGTTTCTTTACCTCTCAGTCTCCATTTAGGAAAACTGAAACTCAGCAATTATTTTAATAACAGGTTAACATAGAGGATTGATTAGATAGGTACAAGAGTGAACGTCGACATTCTAGGAATCAGCGAACTAAAATGGATTGGAATGGGTGAATTTAACTCAGATGACCATTATATCTACTACTGTGGGCAGGAATCCCTCAGAAGAAATGGAGTAGCCATCATGGTCAACAAGAGAGTCTGAAATGCAGTACTTGGATGCAGTCTCAAAAACGACAGAATGATCTCTGTTCGTCTCCAAGGCAAACCATTCAATATCACGGTAATCCAAATCTATGCCCCAACCAGTAAAGCTGAAGAAGCTGAAGTTGAACGGTTCTATGAAGACCCACAAGACGTTTTAGAACTAACACCTAAAAAAGATGTGCTTTTCATTATAGGGGACTGGAATGCAAAAGTAGGAAGTCAACAAACACCTGGAGTAACAGGCAAATATGGCCTTGAAATGTGGAATGAAGCAGGGCAAAGACTAATAGAGTTTTGCCAAGAAAATGCACTGGTCATAGCAAACACCCTCTTCCAACAACACAAGCGAAGACTCTACACATGGACATCACCAGATGGTCAACACCGAAATCAGATTGATTATATTCTTTGCAGCCAAAGATGGAGAAGCTCTATACAGTCAACAAAAACAAGACCAGGAGCTGACTGTGGCTCAGATCATGAACTCCTTATTACCAAATTCAGACTGAAATTGAAGAAAGTAGGGAAAACTGCTAGACCATTCAGGTATGACCTAAATCAAATCCCTTATGATTATACAGTGGAAGTGAGAAATAGATTTAAGGGCCTAGATCTGATAGATAGAGTGCCTGATGAACTATGGAATGAGGTTTGTGACATTGTATAGGAGACAGGGATCAAGACCATCCTCATGGAAAAGAAATGCAAAAAAGCAAAATGGCTGTCTGGGGAGGCCTTACAAATAGCTGTGGAAAGAAGAGAAGTAAAAAGCAAAGGAGGAAAGGAAAGATATAAGCATCTGAATGCAGAATTCCAAAGAATAGCAAGAAGATATATATAAGAAAGCCTTCTTCAGCAATCAATGCAAAGAAATAGAGGAAAAGAACAGAATGGGAAAGAGTAGAGATCTCTTCAAGAAAATTAGAGATACCAAGGGAATATTTCATGCAAAGATGGGCTCGATAAAGGACAGAAATGGTATGGACCTAACAGAAGCAGAAGATATTAAGAAGAGGTGGCAAGAATACACAGAAGAACTGTACAAAAAAGAGCTTCATGACCCGGATAATCACGATGGTGTGATCACTCATCTAGAGCCAGACATCCTGGAATGTGAAGTCAAGTGGGCCTTAGAAAGCATCACTACGAACAAAACTAGTCGAGGTGATGGCATTCCAGTTGAGCTATTTCAAATCCTGAAAGATGATGCTGTGAAAGTGCTGCACTCAATATGCCAGCAAATTTGGAAACCTCAGCAGTGGCCACAGGACTGGAAAAGGTCAGTTTTCATTCCAATCCCAAAGAGAGGCAATGCCAAAGAATACTCAAACTACCACACAATTGCACTCATCTCACATGCTAGTAAAGTAATGCTCAAAATTCTCCAAGCCAGGCTTCAGCAATACGTGAACTGCGAACTTCGTGATGTTCAAGCTGGTTTTAGAAAAGGCAGAAGAACCAGAGATCAAATTGCCAACATCCACTGTATCATGGAAAAAGCAAGAGAGTTCCAGAAAAACATCTATTTCTGCTTTATTGACTATGCCAAAGCCTTTGACTGTGTGGCTCACAATAAACTGTGGAAAATTCTGAGAGAGATGGGAATACCAGACCACCTGACCTGTCTCTTGAGAAATCTGTATGCAGTTCAGGAAGCAACAGTTAGAACTGGACATGGAACAACAGACTGGTTCCAAATAGGAAAAGGAGTATGTCAAGGCTGTATATTGTCACCCTGCTTATTTAACTTCTATGCAGAGTACTTCATGAGAAACGCTGGACTGGAAGAAACACAAGCTGGAATCAAGATTGCCGAGAGAAATATCAATCACGTCAGATATGCAGGTGACACCACCCTTATGGCAGAAAGTGAAGAGGAGCTAAAAAGCCTCTTGATGAGAGTGAAAGAGGAGAGTGAAAAAGTTGACTTAAAGCTCAACATTCAGAAAACGAAGATCATGGCATCCAGTCCCGTCACTTCATGGGAAATAGATGGGGAAACAGTGGAAACAGTGTCAGACTTTATTTTTCTGTGCTCCAAAATCACTGCAGATGGTGACTGCAGCCATGAAATTAAAAGACGCTTACTCCTTGGAAGAAAAGTTATGATCAACCTAGACAGCATATTCAAAAGCAGAGACATTACTTTGTCCACAAAGGTCCATCTAGTCAAGGCTATGGTTTTTCCAGTGGTCATGTATGGATGTGAGAGTTGGACTGTGAAGAAGGCTGAGCGCCAAAGAATTGATGCTTTTGAACTGTGGTGTTGGAGAAGACTCTTGAGAGTCCCTTGGACTGCAAGGAGATCCAAGCAGTCCATTCTGAAGGAGATCAGCCCTGGGATTTCTTTGGAAGGAATGATGCTAAAGCTGAAACTCCAGTACTTTGGCCACCCCATGAGAAGAGTTGACTCATTGGAAAAGACTCTGATGCTCGGAGGGATTGGAGGCAGGACGAGAAGGGGACGACAGAGGATGAGATGGCTGGATGGCATCACTGACTCGATGGACGTGAGTCTGAGTGAACTCCGGGAGTTGGTGATGGACGGGAGGCCAGGCGTGCTGCAGTTCATGGGGTCGCAAAGAGTCGGACAGGACTGAGCGACTGAACTGAACTGAACTGAGAAGACTAATATGTCACAAAGGGAGCTTGGAAGCCACACAGATAATAACTTCAGGAAGTGAAGCAACTACTGCTCCAGGCCTAGAGGAACAGAAGGAAGAGTGTAGGATTATCAGAACCGTTAGAAGCTCAGAGGCGGCACCCTGGGCCTGAGCCCTAGACCTCTGAGGAGATACTGCCCTGTGGTACCTCTGGGGCATGGGGCAATGCAGTGAGTTTACTTTGAGGTGTGTTTTTAAAGATGAAAACTGGAACCAGTTGCCCCTCTGAGATTGAAGAATCACTGCCGGGGTGACATCGACAAGGACAGCAGGCAAGTAGGAAAGACCAAGTCCCTTGATCTACATGGCTTTCCCTCCCAGGGTCCCCTACTGGCAGAACACATTAGAGAGCCAGATGCAAAATAGAACTGTCGTTGGCAGAGTCCCTGCTGCAGCACCCAGAGGAGAATATAGAACAACAAAGTTATGAAGTGACTTAATAAACAGTACACATCCTGATACCTAGAATTTTACAGACGAATATTAATCCTTTGGCTAAAGTCATCTGCATTAAAAAAAAAATGTCCCTGGGTAAAGTGAAAATGCTGTTATTTTTCCTTTATACCCCACTGTGAGTAAGTTTATTAGATCCTTTCTAAAGAGTTAAATGGGGCTTCTCAGGTGGCACTAGCGATAAAGAAGCCACCTGCCAATGCAGGAGCCATGAGACGTGGGTTCGATCCCTGGGTCAGGAGAAATCCCTGGAGAAGGAAATGGCAACCCACTCCAGTATTATTGCCTGGAGAATCTCATGGACAGAGGAGCCTGGCAGGCTATGGTCCATAGGGTCACATGGAGTCAGACACAACTGAAGCAATTTAGCACACAGAGTTAAATGCAAGGGGAGGAAGGAAGAGTAATAGAGGGGGTAAAGTAGGAATAGATAGAGGATGCCTTTAAGGTGGTAGAGGGGGGAAAAGAGTCAAAGGAAAAAAAAAGACAGGGATTAAGGAAGACACATTTTTTACCAACTTACAAATTTTGTAGGTGCTTGTCAGAGTTTCTAGGTCTTTGTTGATTACAACAACAAAAATAAACAGCATGGAAATAGACAGGCCTGTCTGTCCCTTCAGTCAGCACTCAGACCTAATCAGCTTCAATAAGGGAAAATAAAAAACAAGACCCATGACCAAGACCAGACAAACCACAATAGCCATGAATGAGTCATGGAATGATTTAATTTATACACTGGCAGTCACTTAATCTGGGCAAAACCTTTCCAGTGACTGAATGACAGTAGCACCCTAATTAGTAGAAAACTAAGGCTAGGGTTATCCTAAATGGGGTTTTTCTTGTCTGAGGATTAATTAGAAAATCACTTACGTTTCCAAACTTGTGTTTGCAGATTTTTAAAAAAAATGATTTCTTCTTCATTCTGGCTGATTTGGATAGCAGATAAAAGTGATCTCTAATAAATTTAAATATCACAATACTTTCATATGTTCATTCTAAATATCCATTTCAATTTAGTCAGCATCAAGTTGCCATTTCTGTGACAGGCACTGTGTAGGGCTGAACAAAGGTGAATGAATCTTCATTTTTGTCCTTAAGGGTTGACGGTTGAGCTCACAGAAGCTCTAGTTAGGAGCACATGCTGGAGTCTGTGGGACCTGGACCCCAAATCGCAGCTCTGCAGCAAACAAGCTGCATGATTCTGAGCTTTGATTTCCTAACTCATAAATTGGGAATAATAATAATACCTGTGTAATATTGTAAAAAATAGCAACACAGCATATAAGTATATATGATAAATGTTAAATACATTTTCTATTCTCTTTAATAGTATATACCCCTGATGAATAGTTAATTTTGATATATGTGAACTTTTTCACTGTCCAGTCCTAAAGATGGAGATAGTTTAGGACTGGCCTGAATGGATAATTCCAGAATATCATTTTTTTCTCTCTTCCTCTTTTCTCTCCTTTCCTACAACATTCCTTCTTCTTTCCTCCACCCTTTGCTTCTCTTCCCGCCTTCTCTTCTTCCACTTCCTCCAGAATTATCCAGATTACCACCCATCTCCCTGGTTTGCTTGGTTCTGTGTACACCTAGCCAAGATCAGAGATACTGTTTGGCCCATTGTGTCTTTCCAATAGGTGTTCAGTTTCTGGCCGAGTAAATGCACATCCTCATGTTATGTAACTGACATTTTGAAAATATTTATTAATTCAGCCAATGTTTTTCCACCTTTCTCTGCCATTGATAGGCAAGAATGGTTACTTATGCAGCACACTCTGTGCTTTACTTTTCCTCTAGACAGTACATTGGAGTAGATGAGAGGAAGTTAATGTTATTATTAAAGGTACCTCAGAAACACAAGCTGGAATCAAGATTGCCAGGAGAAATATCAATAACCTCAGATATGCAGATGACACCACCCTTATGGCAGAAAGTGAAGAGGAGCTAAAAAGCCTCTTGATGAAAGTAAAAGAGGAGAGTGAAAAAGTTGGCTTAAAGCTCAATATTCAGAAAACGAAGATCATGGCATTCGGTCCCATCACGTCATGGGAAATAGATGGGGAAACAGTGGAAACAGTGTCAGACTTTATTTTTCAGGGCTCCAAAATCACTGCGGATGGTGATTGCAGCCATGAAATTAAAAGACGCTTACTCCTTGGAAGAAAAGTTATGATCAACCTAGATAGCATATTCAAAAGCAGAGACATTACTTTGCCAACTAAGGTCCGTCTAGTCAAGGCTATGGTTTTTCCAGTGGTCATGTATGGATGTGAGAGTTGGACTGTGAAGAAGGCTGAGAACCGAAGAATTGATGCTTTTGAACTGTGGTGTTGGAGAAGACTCTTGCGAGTCCCTTGGACTGCAAGGAGATCCAACCAGTCCATTCTGAAGGAGATCAGCCCTGGGATTTCTTTGGAAGGAATGATGCTAAAGCTGAAACTCCAGTACTTTGGCCACCTCATGTGAAGAGTTGACTCATTGGAAAAGACCCTGATGCTGGGAGGGATTGGGGGCAGGAGGAGAAGGGGACGACCGAGGATGAGATGGCTGGATGGCATCACTGACTCGATGGACGTGAGTCTGAACTGCCGGAGTTGGTGATGGACAGGGAGGCCTGGCATGCTGCGATTCATGGGGTCACAAAGAGTTGGATATGACTGAGTGACTGAACTGAAAGGTACCTCAGATCCATTCTAATTATTTTTAAAAATCATTCCCAAATGTAGGTACTTTAACCATTACTAGTGTCAAATTAATTGTGAGACACCTCACCATGGATCGTGTCACATCAGGGCTTCGTGACGCATGGATGAATTAAACTCCCAAGTTTGACTGTCGCTTCTTTTTTAAGAGCAATGAACATATCAGAAACGCTACTTTTCCTTGAGAAACACTTGCACGTGTGCATTTGCAGTGTTGTTTATAATAATGAGACATTGGAAATACCGTAAATATCCACCAGGAGTAAAGTGAACCAACAAACTGTACTGTCCTCATACAGTAGATATCTAGGCAGCAGGAAATACTACTGGACTAGTGGCTTTTGGCCTTCTCTGGTGGCTCAGTGGTAAAGAATCTGCCTGTGAGTGCAAGAGACTTGGGTTGGATCCCTGGGTTGGGAGGATCCCCTGGAGAAGAAAATGGCAACACACTCCAGTATTCTTGCTTGGAAAATCTCATGGACAACGAGCCTGGCAGACTGTCGTCCATGGAGTTGCCAGGAGTTGGACACTAATGAAGGGACTGAGCATGTACTCAGAGCACCTGTGTATGAATGAACTCCCTGAACATGAATGAACTCCCCATGGTTGCACAGGGAAAGCAAGTTGCAGATGAGTAGAGCATGCTACCATTTCTGTAAAGTTTTTAAACATACAGTATAATGCTGTATTTTTAGGGATATATATATGTGTGTGTGTGTATGTGTGTGTGTATATATGTTAGGGGTTATAAAAAAATTCCTGATTGGGGTTACCTCTGGGGAGAGGAAAGCAACTGAGGAGGAACACCTAGGGGAACTTCACCTGTGTCTGCAAACTGCCATTAGCAAGTACAAAAGTGTTTGATGATAATCTCAATCCATTTTTGTGTATCTGAAAATACTTTATTAAGATAAAGAAATGCTTTTTAATACTTGATTTCAAAATATCAGGTACTTTTTAATCAGGGCATCTTAGGACTTTGAGGGTCAGTAATCTTGATAAAAAGTGGCAAATGGCTAATATCATAAACCTACCAAATGTGAGCACAAGCTGTACCTGAGTACACTGCCGGCACCACCTCCTAATCCTCAAACCTCCCTCTGAAGTGGGTGTGATTGTTGACCCATTTGAAAGATCAGGATACTGAGGCTTAGGGAAGTTACTTTTTTCTAATTCAAATAGTTAGTCCTTGGCAGAGCCAAGACTCTAACCCTGGTTCATTTTACCTTGAACCAATAAAGTAGATGCTATCATAAAAAGTATTCTATCCGTGAGGCAGCTGCTGCTTTCTGAATTGTGAGAAAAAAATTTTCTTTATTTTTTGAACATAATGATTTTTTTTTGGTATTTTATTTTTTTTATTTTTATTTTTTCTTTCTTTCTTTATTTTTTATTTTACTTTACAATTCTGTATTGGTTTTGCCATACATTGACATGAATCCACCACGGGTGTACATGCGTTCCCAAACTTGTATGGCATTGAAACATAATGATTTTTTAAATTGAGGTATAATTTACATATAGTGATATTAGGTGTACAGCACAGTAATTGATTATTTGTATGTGCTGCAAAATGATCACCACAATAAGTCTAGTTAACATCCATCATTATACATACTTATAAATTTTTTCTTGTGGTAACTTTCAAGATTTGCTCTCTTAGTAACTTTCAAATATGCATTACAGTATTATTAATACACCATGCTGTACACTACACCCCCATGACATTTATTTTATAGGTGCAAGTTTGTACCTTTTGATCCCTTTCACCAGTTTTACCCATTGCCACCTTCACCTGCAGCAGCCACCAGTATGTTCCTCTGTTCTCTGAATCTATGAGCTTGTTTTCTTTTTCTAAGATTCCACATATATGTGAGATCATAAAATAGTTGTCTTTCTTTCTCTGACTTATTCCAGCTATCATAATGCCCTCATGGCTCACCCATGTTGTCACATGGCAAGATTTTCCTCTTTTTTATGTCTGAGTGATATTCCATTGTGTGTGTGTGTGTACATATGTATGTGTGTGTATATATATATCCACACACATTTTTTATCATTCATCAATAAGTGGACACTTAGGTTGCTTTGATATCTTTGGCTGTTATAAATAATGCTGCAATGGGCACAGGTATCTTTTCAAGATAGTATTTTCATCTCTTTCCATGAAATACCCAAAAGTGGAATTGCTAAATCATATGGTAGTTCTATTTTATTTTATTTTTTTTTTTGAGGAACCTCCATACTCTTTTCACTAATGGCTGCACCAGTTTAAAATCCCACCAGCAGTGCAGAAAGAAAGTGAAAGTGAAGTCACTCAGTCATGTCCAACTCTTTGCAACCCCATGGACTATAGTCTACCAGGCTTCTCCGTCCATGGGATTTTCCAGGTAAGAGCACTGGAGTGGGTTGCCATTTCCTTCTCCAGGGGATCTTTCCGACCCAGGGATCGAACCCAGGTCTCTTGCATTGCAGGCAGACGCTTTACCCTCTGAGCCACCAGGGAAGCAGTGCAGAAAGATTCCCTTTTCTCCTCAGCCTCACCAATACTTCTTGTTTCTTGTCTTTTTGATAATAGCCATTCTGACAGGTCTGAAGTGGTATCTCACCATGGTTTTGATTTGATTTTCTCTGATGGTTAGTGATGTTGAGCATCTTTTCATGTTGGCCATCTGTATGTCTTATCTAGAAAAATGTCTATTGAGGTCCTCTGACAATTTCTTTTTTTTTTTTAATTTATTTATTTGTTTATTTTTTATTTTACTTTACAATTCTGTATTGGTTTTGCCATACCTTGACATGAATCCACCACGGGTGTACATGCGTTCCCAAACATGAACCCCCCTCCCACCCCCCTCCCCACAACATCTCTCTGGGTCATCCCCACGTACCAGCCCCAAGCGTGCCGTATCCTGCATCGGACATAGACTGGCAATTTGATTCTTACATGATATTATACATGTTTCAATGCCATTCTCCCAAATCATCTCACCCTCTCCCTCTTCCTCTGAGTCCAAAAGTCCGCTATACACATCTGTGTCTTTTTTGCTGTCCTGCATACAGGGTCATCATTGCCATCTTTCTAAATTCCATATACATGTTAGTATACTGTATTGGTGTTTTTCTTTCTGGCTTACTTCAGTCTGTATAATCAGCTCCAGTTTCATCCATCTCATCAGAACGGATTCAAATGTATTCTTTTTACTGGCTGAGTAATACTCCATTGTGTATATGTACCACAGCTTTCTTATCCATTCATCTGCTGATGGACATCTAGGTTTTTTCCATGTCCTGGCTATTATAAACAGTGCTGCGATGAACATTGGGGTACATGTGTCTCTTTCTATTCTGGTTTCCTCAGTGTGTATGCCCAGCAGAGGGATTGCTGGGTCATAAGGCATTTCTATTTGCAATTTTTTAAGGAATCTCCACACTGTTCTCCATAGTGGCTGTACTAGTTTGCATTCCCACCAACAGTGTAGGAGGTTAATTGGAGTATATTTTGTTGCTTTTGAGCTGTGTGAGTTTTAAAAAATATATTTCAGATATTAATCCCTTTTTAGATATATGACTTGCAAATATGCCTTTTCATTCCATAGGTTGTATTTTTGTTGATGGTTTCCTTCTCTGTGCAGAGGCTTTTTAGTCTGAGGTACTCCCTCTTTTTAATTTTTGCTTTTGATACCTTTGCTTTTGGTGTCAAAAAAAAGATGGTTGCCAAAACCGGTGTCAGGGAGCTGCTTCTGTTTTCTTCGAGGAGTTTTATGGCTTCAGGACTTAGATAGGAGTCCAATTTCATACTTTTACATATAGCCCTCCAATTTTTCCAGTGCCATTTACTGAAGAGTCTGTCCTTTCCCCATTGTCTACTCTTATATCCTTTGTCAATAATTAATTGACCATATATGTGTGAGTTAATTTCTTGGCTCTGGATTCTGTCCCACTGAGCTATGTGTCTACTTTTATGCCAATACAATATTGTTTTGATTAGTACAACTTTGTAGTGCACTTTGAAATTAAGGCATGTGATACCTCCAGCTTTGTTCTTCTTTCTCAAGATTGCTTGCTTTGGATATTCAGGGTTTTTTATGATTATATACAAATTTTAGGATTTTTTTTCTATTTATGAGACAAATGCCATTGGAATTTTGAGAGCGGTTAAATTCTATAGATTGCTTTGGGCAACATGGATATTTTAACAATATTAATTTTTCCAAGCTATGAGCATGGGATATATTTCCATTTTTGTCTTCAGTTTCTTACATCAATATCTTACAGTTTTCAGTGTATAGGTCTTTCACCTCCTTGGTTAAATTTATTCCTAGATGTTTTGTTATTTTTGATGCAATTGTAAATGTGATTGTTTTCTTAATTTCTCTTTCTCATAGCTCATTATTAGTGTATAGGAATGCAACAAATTTTTGTATATTGATTTTGTATTCTACAACTTGACTGGATTTAGTTCTAACAGTTTTTTTTAGTGGAGTCTTTAAGGTTTTCTATAAATAATACATCATCTACAAATAGTGAAAGTTTTACTTCTTCCTTTCCAATTTGAGTACCTTTTATTTCTTTTGCCTAATTGCTCTGTCTGGGACTTCCAATTCTATGGAGGGGTTGGAGGGAGTTTGGTGTTTCTTTTCCTTTTTTTTTCCAGTTATTAAGATGTAATTGAAATATAGCACTATATAATGTGTATAGCATAATGATTTAACTTACATCATGAAATGATCATCACAATAAGTATAGTAAACATCCAACACTATGTTGAATAAAAGTTTTGAGAGTAGACTTCCTTATCTTGTTCCTGATCTTAGAAGAAAAGCCTTCAGTTTTTCACTGTTAAGCATGTTAGCTGTGGGCTTGTCATGTATAGCTTTCATTCATAAAGACTTCTTAAATGTTTCATCACTCTAAAGAGTCTAATTTTCTCTAACATATTTCTTTCTCATTGTGTTTTTGTCTTTGTTTTATTCTCTTTTATGTTAATGGATTTCTTCAGATACCTGGCAATCTTTGGATGACTGTTCATATTTAAGAATAGGAAATGCAAATTAAGAGAAGTTCAGAGTATAAGGTGGGAACTGTCAACTTATGTGGGCCTTATGGCTGAGGGGTTTCAGTTTAAAGTCTCCAGTGTCACTATCTTTGGATTTTTTTATCTTAGGCTGGTCAGATTCCCCAGGGAAGTATTTGCCAGTCTTCTGCCCAGAAAGTCAAGGCCTAGATGCTAGTATTTTAGAGCCTAAATGGCTGAAGATAGTTGAGTCTCGGCTTCTAGAATGCAAATATTCACTTGATCCTCCAGTTTTTACTATGGTACCCATACTCCTAACTGTGCCTGAATGTCTTCAGTTCAGAGATTGTATTATCCTATTAAAAAAAAGGAAAAAGAAACAATCTCCAGTATTCTGTTAGAGAGGGCTTCCCTGGTAGCTCACCTGGTAAAGAATCCACCTGTAATGCAGAGGACTTGGGTTCAATCCCTGGGTTGAGAAGATCCCCTGGAGGAGAGCATAGCAACCCACTCCAGTATTCATGCCTGGGGAATCCCCATGGACAGAGGAGCCTGGGGGGCTATAGTCCACAGGATCGCAAAGAGTCGGACACGACTGAGTGACTAAGCACAGCACAGTGTTCTGTTAGAGTACAAGTGAGGACCTGGGGATCTAACATCTTCCTAAACAACTTTCAACTAGTAGTTACTTTAGCATCCCTTGCAGACTACTTCTAGAGGTCACTGTGTCCCAGTTCTGAGATTTTGTAGCATAAATACATAGTTTTTCTTGGTTTTCCCCAGAGCTGGGTTAGTATTCCGCTTCTTCTGGTCTCCTAACTTTGTTACCACATGTCTGTCTGCTTTTCACACTCCAGTGCTTCTTTGCTGCTGTTTTCCGCTATCCCTGTCCCTTGAGTGTTACACCTTTATTTGAACACAAACATTACTCTTGTTTTCATGGGGTTTTAAGAGAGAATAAAATTGAATGCAAGTGTTTAATTTTCCATCTTTACTTAAAAGTCTCAAGAGCAATTATTTCTTAATTTGCATTTAATATTCAAATAGCAAAGGTAAGATTGTGAAGTATGATTAGGAATGACCATTGGAATAAAAACATCTCACATTGCTTTTTATTCCAGTAGCTTATCACCTAAAAAGAGGTTTGAAAATTTTTACCAATCAGATAAATAGTATATATTTATTCTGAGAGTCATTTTATCCTTTTACTCATAACAGTATTCTTAAGAAGTTAGCCGAATTCCCTGGCTGTCCAGTGATTAGGGCTTGACACTTTCACTGCCAAGGTCCTGGATTTAAGGTCCTGCCAAGGTCCTGCATGCTGCAGCCAAGAAAAAAATGAGTTAGGTATTGCCCTACAGTAGCCTAAACCCCACAAAACTATCAAAATAGGCCTTGTCACATAAAAAATTAATTGGTTGCTTTGTTCCTACTTAGATTTTCATTAACTTCAGGATGTACTTTAAGTGACAATTAACTGTATCACCTTTGTTTCTGCTTGTTAAAAAGAGGTGTCTATTTAAAAGTCTAATTAATAAAGTTTCCTGAAATATTTATCCTTAAGGCATTAACCTTCACTTTTCTTTTTTGTATTATGAAATAGTACAATTTCAGCCACCATGAAAGACTGATCTGTTGGTCACTGACTGCCATGTAAGGGTAAAACTCACTGACTTAAAACAATGCATGTTATATTTGCTTATGATTCTTTGAGCATTTTGTGCTGGGTTCACCTGATCAGTTCTTCACTGGATTCAGCTGGAGTCAACAGGAGGTTGAAATCGTCTCTTTGCTTCGCCAGGCTGAACAGTCTAAAATTATTTCCCTTTGCGTGTCTGGTGGGTGGTGCGTGCTTGTGGCTGGGTTTCTCTTTCCATGCGGTCATTTATCTTCAGAGAGGCTAGTCAGACTTCTGTATGTTGGTAGCCTTGGGGCTTTGTTCCAAATGGACAGGAGTGGGTGCTCTGTTGATGAAAGCTAGTCACAACTCACTCAGAGAGGTGAAGAGATTGACTCTACCTCTTAATGCAAGAAGCAAGAAATTCACATCACAAAGGGATATGTTTACAGGAATGGGAGGAGTTGTGGCTGCTTTTTTTTTTGCATTCCACCAGAATCTTCCTTCTGGCATAAAATTTATTTATGTTTTTCCCACATAGAAAATATGCTTATTCCCATTTCAGGATCCCCAGAGGTCTCAACCCAATATGACATTAGGCTCAAAGTCCAGGATCTTTTGTTCCAACATCAGGTTCAGCTGAGGATTAGAATCCCTGGAAGCAGCTCTTCAGGGATAGTTCTTCTTGGACAAGAGGCCTGTTCATGTAAAAAGCAAATTAACTGCCTGTTATGTTTCCAACAGACCATGAGGAGAGATGCAAGCATGCTCAGTCACATCTGTCTCTTTGCATCCCCATGGACTGTGGCCCACTAGGCTCCTCCGTGGGATTTCCCAGGCAAGAATACTGAAGTGGGTGGCCATTTCCTTCTTCAGGGTATCCTTCCAACCCAGGGATCGAACCTTCGTCTCTTGTAACTCCTGCATTGGCAGGCACATTCTTGACTACTGCACCACCTGGGAAGCCCAAGGAGCAATGGCCCCAGGATAATTACAATAAATGCTTCCGTTCAAAATGGAGGGCAGCAGGAACAGAGTGGTTCTAACACCCAGTGGGACAGTTGGTTCAAGCCCCTGTACTCTAGGGCCAAGAAACATACCCTGATTAATTATCTGGTTCTATTTCTTTCTTTACCGTATGTCTTAGATTTTTAATTTATAAGTCAATAATGTAGCTATAAATCTAACGTGATTAGACAGCACCACCTATAGGTAGTTAAATGCTTTTTGAGAAAGTTTCCACCTGAAGTTTTAAACCATGGAGATTTTCATACCTTGGTGGACCCTTGTTTATTTTTACCAATTGGAGAAATTTCATAAAACAGGCATTAAGCCAAAATTTAAAAAACCTCTTCATTGCCTTTATTTTCCCCAAAGTAGTAACAATTACAAAGAAACCATAATTATAAAATAAAACTGATTTTCAGAATCTTTAAGTTAGAGGGAAAAAAGTAAAATTTATCTGTGATATAATCGGACGTTTCTGCAACATTCAGTGGGTCTCTAGAGATCACAGCTCCAGGACGTCTGGAGTTAAACCTCACTTTCACAGCATATTCCTAACCCTAACCTTCCATTTTGGAGGAAAGGAGATTGGCGCCTCCCCAAGTAAAAATCGAGAGCTGTTCTCCTCCAGGGAAGGCAGGAGAGGAGAGACCCTGGAGGGGAGTCAGCGGGAGCTTCAGGCTTAGGCCCACGCGGTACTTAGCAGATCAGCAGGGCCTCCTTCACAGGGCAGGATGGAAGCATCGAGAAAGTCCCCTTCACACACACATGCATATTAGCAGACCTGGGCTTCCAGTGTTCCTTTTACAAAAGAATGGGAAGATTTTAAGGAAGGCATTTGGTTTTTGAATTGTTGATTGTATGACTTCGTGTGTATTACAGAATCACTCCAGGGGGGAGGATAAGGAGATAGATGTTTAGAGCCTTAATCCTATAGTTGATCCTCCACCAATTCAGCAGTTTATTCCTCTCCTCACCACGAAAATGGTTATTTGTTCTGCAACTAAGAACAGACCTAGAAGAGAAATTGCAGTTTTCCCTTTAAACTTTCTTTTTTCTAAAATGTCCATATTTTGTAGGTAGTACTTACTTAATGATAAAAATTTCTTAGGTGTGTACAGTGAAGTTCCCTTCCTACCTTCCCAGTCACCTAGTCCTTCCCAGAGGCAACCAGTGTATCCAGATGTCTATACATCCTTCCATAGTCCTTCTGTACATGCACTGGCAAACATATATGTCAGTATGTATGTTTATGTACTTTCTATGTATACGCTTTTATTTTGGACACAAATAGCTGTGTGACTGATCTGAACCTTGTTTTTGCCCTGTAGTATCTTGCAGATTTTTAATATCTGCACTGAGCTTTGTTAATCTCTCTATAGCTACAGAGTGTTCCATCGTAGAGCTCTACCAGTATTTGTTTATCCTCTCCTCTTTCACTTTCATGCATTGGGGAAGGAAATGGCAACCCACTCCAGGGTTCTTGCCTGGAGAATCCCAGGGACAGGGGAGCCTGGTGGGCTGCCATCTATGGGGTCATACAGAGTCAGACACGACTGAAGCGACATAGCAGCAGCAGCAGCCACTGGTGAATTATTTAGATCATTTCTGGAGTTTTGCTATGGTAAACCATGCCACAATGAACATTCTTGTACATCTGTCACTTGGCATGTGGGTGAGCATACTTGTAGAATAAATTTCTAGAGGGGAATCGCTAGGTCAGAGGAGATGTGATGAAGATATATGAATAATTCTGATAGACCTGGTCAAGGTACCCTCATAGAATTTGTACTTGTTTGCTGCCCCATCAGCAGTGTGTGAAGGCAGAGCTGAGTTTCTAAGCCCGAGTAGAGTCCTGATACCTCACAGACTAAGCATCAGGTCTTATGTTTGTCAAAACAGCTCAGCTTACATGGGGTGTGGTTCATGCATGCTTGTGTTTGTGTCTGATTTCATTTGGAGAGGGTTGTTTTGTAAGTGGCTAAGAGAAGCTTGAGAATCATGATGCAGGACATCATCACTGTTCTTCCTCTTAACCCTCCAGTTTGAAGGACTGACAGAGAAAGTGAGATGGCTCCATGCACTACAAGAATATCCTTAGACAAGTAACATAGAGAGAGTGGTTCATGTGGTAGCTGGAAAGAAGTAGGTAGAAAGATTCATAGGAAGCAGGCATGGAGGTAAAGTTCTAAAGAGATGAAATTTAGTCTCCTGCTACTGCTGCTAAGTTGCTTCAGTCGTGTCTGACTCTGTGCGACCCCATAGATGGCAGCCCACCAGGCTCTCCCGTCCCTGGGATTCTCCAGGCAAGAACATTGGAGTGGGTTGTCATTTCCTTCTCCAATGCATGAAAGTGAAAGTGAAGTCACTCAGCCGAGTCCGACTCTTAGCGACCCCATGGACTGCAGCCCACCAGGCTCCTCCATCCATGAGATTTTCCAGGCAAGAGTACTGGAGTGGGGTGCCATTGCCTTCTCCGGATTTAGTCTCCTAGACCCCCATATTGGGCTTTCCTGGTGTCTCAGACGGAAAAGAATCCGCCTGCAATGCAGGAGACCTGGCTGGGGAAGATCACCTGGAGGAAGGCATGGCAACCCACTCCAGTATTCTTGCCTGGAGAATCCCCATGGACAGACAAGCCTGGTGGGCTAAAGTTCATGGGGCCACAAATGCTCATGACTGAGCAACTAAGCACAGCAGCACAGGAGCAGGCCCCCATGTTAACTAGGTGTCTCCAGAAGATCTCATTTGTTCTCACTGAGCCCAACTTTAAGAGCTTGTCATGTGCCAAGCCCTGTACTAGTACTGGAAATAAAGACACACATGGCCAGTCCCTGCTCTAAAGAAGCTCATACAGAAAAGTCACGTAAGCAGAAAAGTTCTATATAAAAGTTACAGGAACAACAAGAGTGATAACAGCTGACTCTGAGAGCCTATTAAATGCCAGACAGGGCTCAGCAGTGCTCATCATCTCACCTGCTGCTGCTGCTGCTAAGTCGCTTCAGTTGTGTCCGACTCTGCAACCCCATAGGCAGCAGCCCCCCAGGCTCTGCCATCCCTGGGATTCTCCAGGCAAGAGTACTGGAGTGTGTTGCCATTTCCTTCTCCAATGCATGAAAGTGAAGAGTGAAAGTGATGTCGCTCAGTCGGGTCCAACTCTTCGCGACCCCATGGACTGCAGCCCACCAGGCTCCTCCGTCCATGGGATCTTCCAGGCAAGAGTACTGGCATGGGTTGCCATTGCCTTCTCCATCATCTCACCTAATTCTACAAAAATCTTATTGGAGGATGATTCCAGTTTTATCCCATCCCACGGATGAGGAAACTGAGACCCAGGGAAGTTGAGGGATGGTCCCAACACCCCATAGTAAGTGACAAAGCTGGGGTGCAGGTTGAAGTCAATCTCACTTCCAAGTCTTAAGGGAAAGCAGGAGTGATGTTGGAACTAAAACTCATATCCCTCCTCCGTGAAATGGTTTTGTGCTTCCTTCTCTTTTTGTAGCACCATAATACTTTTCAGGGTGAGGGTGGGGGCTCAGGGAAGACTTTTGGAGGGAGATATGACCTGAGCTGTGGCTCTAAGGATAAGTAAGAAGCAAGGAGAACAGTTCCAGCAGAGCTGAACTCCAGGAGTCAGAAGTTTGTCCCAGGGAGGCAGGTGAGTGGCATGAATAAAATGAGAGCTCTGGAGCCAGACAGCCTGAGTTTACATCTGAGTTCTGCCCCTTATTAGCTGAGTGACATTGGATACATCACTTAACCTCTCTGATTCTATTCCTGTAATGTGGGGGCTATAAAGTACTTTCCTCCCAGGTTATTGTAAGTGTGGCATGAGTTAACATATCTGGAGCTGGTGGCTGGCAGCACAGGTTCTCTATATTTGTTACCATTATAGAATCTCTAGGATCCATGTATGACCTAGATGTAAAGGAGAGGAAAAGAAAATTGTGAGGTTCTCCTGTGATGCTTATTACGGAGAATGATTACATGAGCTTACAAAATGTAATGCAATGCTAGTAAAAAAAAAAGGGGGGGTGCGGAGCAGAAAATCATTTAATGGAGGAGCAAGAGACACGGGCTTTTAGTCCGGAATTGTCTTGTCAAGCATGGTTATGCTTATCAGCTTTCAGTTATCTAAAATTGTGAGTCAAAACAGACTTTTTTGCTTGTTGTCTACTTCTTTGTGACATCTTTATGGGTGTTAAAATGTAATAGTCTATCTCAAATAAGGTGAAAAAGCAGAGGAGAATAAGATAAAAGGAACTACATTTGCTGTAACTCTTAGTTTTCCCCTCTTCCTCTTTGACGCCATAAAATGTTTTCAGACAACCCTAGAGAAGAAATAAGATAAATGCTGCTGCTTTCTCATTTACCCACAAAGCATTTATCTCTCCTGTATCAAGTCAAGTTACTTTATTCTGAGAAGTAAATTCCATAACAGAATATAAAATAAGTGCAATAGAAGCGAACAGAAAGCTCTTATCCAAGGAATCCATCCATGTGATTTACATTTTGTCTTCATAGTCTCTGGCTTTTTTCTCCTTTATGCCAACCTCACATCCTCAATTCTGTTCCACAGTCAAACCTCATGCCTGGACCACTCTTTCTGTAGGCCAGTTTTTAGATGACTTGAATAACTCCCAAGAATTCATCTTATTTTAAAAAAATTAATAGCAATTTCCAACATAAATTCACACAAACCCTCTCTTACTCCTATTCAAAAACCTATACCTTTACTGTGTACTAGCCACTCACTTGGAGAAGGCAATGGCACCCCACTCCAGTATTCTTGCCTGGAAAATCCCATGGACAGAGGAGCCTGGTAGGCTGGAGTCCATGGGGTCGCTAGGAGTCAGACATGACTGAGTGACTTCACTTTCACTTTTCACTTTCATGCATTGGAGAAGGAAATGGCAACCCACTCCAGTATTCTTGCCTGGAGAATCCCAGGGACCGTGGAGCCTGGTGGGTTGCCATCTATGGGGTTGCAGAGTCAGACATGACTGAAGTGATTTAGCAGCAGCAGCCACTCACTAGCTCCTGGGGCTACAGAAATTATTACAGTTCAGCCTTTTGTCTTATGTGGGAAAAGGCATGAACAAGGAGGTTGATTCTGCTCATATCTGCCTCATGTTCCTTTCCTTTGTGGTTTATCTTTCCCACTAGACTGTAAGCCTCTCAAGGTCAAAGATTTTATCTGCTTTATTTCCCACTGGATAATCATTACCCTATAGAGTGTTCTCCATAACCGTTTCCTGAATTCATTAATGAAAATAAATATATGGCTATACAGAATGATCAGTTAATTGATGTGTTTGCAAGATAATAAATAGCTTAGAGGAGAGAATGAATAGTAAACTCCTTGGAGGGCAGAAGAGTGGCTGGGGGAGGTTGGGAGACCTGCTGAGGAAAGCGACTTCTGAGTTGAGTTTTGAGGGCAATGACTGCCACTGTTGATAAGCCTTACATAGTGTCCAGTTCATGCAACATACTGAATAAAAGTCTGCTGAGGTAATAAACCATAATTTATGAAGTAATTATACTTACAGTATCTCTCGTATCCGACCATTTAACTCATTACTGGGTGGGGAAGACCTGGCCATTTCATGCTGCATCGTGTGGTCCTGGAAGCTCTATCTGTTGGCTCAGGGTAGGAATACCTACCGGGAAACTCAGTGTTGTGTGTGTGGGTGCTCATGTGAGTCCTGTGAGAAACAGTGGGGGCCGGATGGGCCTTTGGCTGAGAGAGAAGCAGTCTTAAGTACGTGCTGTAGAAGAGGGGTGGTCCATCCAGGAGAGAAGGTGGGAAAGGAACGGACAGAGGCCGTTTCTAGTGACTCAGCCCTGAGCCAGGCCAGAGCGATTACCTAAGACCTGTGTCCATCACCCATGCCAGTTTCAGATGTTAACATTCCTGAAAACTCATGTGATTATGACATGGGAGAGGATGAAGTGGAAGACAAAAGGAGATAAAAGCAAAATGAATTTTTAGTTGAATTTATCTGATGACCTTACTGAGGAAAAAAACAGGATGTGAGGCACGGACTTGCTATTAGCTGCAAGTTTCTTAATTGTATTTAGCTCCAGCCCTTTCCTAACACAATGATGTAAATGACTGGGAGGTTGAGAACCAAAACTGCTAAGATTGATGAGCCTCTTGCCTCTGGTGTGATCTTGGGGTGGGGCGGGGGGGTGGGGGGGGAATTCCTCATGCTATTCCAGACTTACCCTGTCTATGACAGATGGAAGACATAGCTCTCTAAGTCACACCAAATTATATCAAAGATTAGATCCCTCAGCTCCAGTTAATCCTTAACTTGTGTTTTCAATATGTGTGTACAGCTTCATCATACACAACAAAGACACTTTCTTCAACAATGCCACAAGAAGTAGAATTGTACATCATATTTTACAAAGAATAAAGTATGAAGAAGGAAAAAACAAAATTGGTAAGTAGTATATCAGTATAACAAGTTACATTTGATTTGGAGGATTACAGACTTTTCCCTTTGGTTTTATTACATTGATATCAATTCTAGAAATGCTTGAATTTATAAAGCCTCTAACTACACAGTTTCTTGATGGATAACTCAGAAGTGTGAAACCTTAATAGATCGCTTTTTAAAAGATAACACATCATCTCATTTATCTTAGACCATGGAAAAGTGCTCTCAATTCAACAAATATTTGAGGAGTGCCCATTAGGTGCCAGGTGGGCTTCCCAGGTGGCACTAGTGGTAAAGAATCTGCCTGCCAAAGAGACCCCGGTTCGATCCCTGGGTCAGGAGGATCCCCTGGAAGGAGAGCATGGCAACCCACTCCAGTATTCTTGCCTGGAGAATCCCATGGACAGAGGAACCTCGTGGGCTACAGTCCACAGGATCGCAGAGAGTCAGATACAACTGAAGTGACTTAGCATGCATTGTGCGCCAGGCACTGAGCAAGATGTTAGGGAGATGAGCACAGTTCTCTCCTGCAGTGGATGTTCAAGAAGTTACGAATAGACAATAAATAAGTAAATACAGTACATAACATGAAGAAATTGAAATGGATGATGTTATAGAGATTGACTAGAGGGTAGAGATCATGCTGAGATGGCCTGGTCAGGGAATGCTCTTCTGAGAAGCTGGAATTTGAACTAAAACCTGAATGACAAGAGGTAGCCAGTGTGTGGAAAGATGCAGAAGCAAGCACAGGGAGCTGTCATACATAAGTAAATTCTCCAAATAATCACCACCCCCAGCAAATAACCTCCACATATTACCCTGGGGATATTTGTGTGAGGATCTTTCCATAATATATTACCAAATTTCCTGCCTTATTAAGTAAATTACTATATACTGGGAAGATTTGGGGAGCTTTGTCCATATCTCTTTCCCAGCAAGATTTTTATTTATGCTTTGAATGATGACCTATTCACTCATGGTCTAATCAAGAGATAAAAAAAATCACACAGAATTTGAACAGGAAAGTGAAAGTAAAAGTCGCTCCGTCCTGTCTGACTCTGCAACCCCATGGACTATACAGTCCATGGAATTCTCCAGGCCAGAATACTGGAGTGGGTAGCCTTTCCTTTCTCCAGGGGATCTTCCCAACCCAGGGATCAAACCCAGGTCTCCTGCATTGCAGGTGGATTCTTTACAAACTGAGCCACAAGGGAAGCCCAAGAATGCTGGAATGGGTGCCTATGCCTTCCCCAGCAGATCTTCCCAACCCAAGAATTGAACTGGGGTCTCCTGCATTGCAGGTGGATTCTTTACCAACCAAACTATCAGTTTGATAACTTTTCCTTGAACAGGAAAAGTTAATGTAAATAATTAACTGTGATGGAGGTTTGGAGTAATGGAGGACTGACTAGTAAAGAGCAAGAAGAATTCTAAAGAATAGAGGAGAAGATGCCCCACAACAAAGCTGAGATGGAGACCTTGTTAGAAGGGGTGCAGTTGTGGGTCATTGGACGGCAGAGCAGTTTGCTGGGGTTCCTGTGTCAGCAGGATTCTCTCTGAATCTGCCCTCTCAAGTTCTGGGAGAAGCTGGCTAGAGGGGATTGGGAGATATTGCCCAGCATCATCATCCTATGAAGCTGTTCAAAGGCCCACCTGCCCTTGAGGAGATCCCAGGGCTGCTGGCTACCATGAACTACATGTGCCGGGTTCCATAGAAGCTATGAGTTGCAGAAGCCTGCTGGGAGGAGCATACTCTGCTGCTGCTGCTGCTAAGTCACTGCAGTCGTGTCCGACTCTGTGCGACCCCAGAGACGGCACCCCACCGGGCTCCCCCGTCCCTGGGATTCTCCAGGCAAGAACACTGGAGTGGGTTGCCATTTCCTTCTCCAGTGCATGAAAGTGAAAAGTGAAAGTGAAGTCGCTCAGTCGTGTCGGACCCTCAGTGACCCCATGGACTGCAGCCTACCATGCTCCTCCATCCATGGGATTTTCCAGGCAAGAGTACCGGAGTGGGTCGCCATTGCCTTCTCCGAGAGGAGCATACTAGTACCAGGAAAACAAACTCCTCCCTCCCCTACTATCCCTCTAGGGCCTTCTACTGACAAAGCTTAACATTGCAGCTTCTGGCAAATGAGAAATATTTACAGGGTCCAACTCCATTACTGCAAAGCTAAGGAGCAGTCAACTGATGACTGGCACAGAGCCTAAACAGTTTGCTCACCAGGCTTTCAGGTGGAGTGGAGACTGGAAGGATGCACTCTGTTAGTCACTTGAGGTTAGGATCCTGAAAGAGCTCAGTGATCTGGAAACTTCAGCCACATCTGAGAGATGACTTTCCATAGTTTGTAAATGGTAAGTGCTATACTCAAATTCAGCAAAACGGCTACCTTGGTACCGTGTGGGAGAAATATTACTCAACACATCATAAAGAGGGACAAACTTGGGAGGTTTAGTTGAATGCAAGTGTGAGTCACTAGTATGATGAAGCTGCCAAAGACTACTTTGATTGCAAGCTGTATAAATTAAAATATAATAGGGAGAATCAGATACGTGGTCCAGATCTGAATACACCTGGAATAGTATGTTCAGTGAGAGTCAGTGTAGGTGGGTATGGTGCCATTGAGCCAGATGTAGGACTTTCTTGACTTACACAGGGTTATGGGTTAGCACGTCCTTAAATTCTCTGCAGCAGTCATCCATCCTTGAGACACATCCTCTTCATAACGTCCTCCACGGCCATTCCAGCTCAGAGGAGTCTTTTCTTCTTCTGAATTCCTATGGAAATTATTTTTGCAGTCTATATGGTAATTAGCCATGTACAACTCTTCTTTTATTATCTTGAATTATTTGCTTTCAATGACAATGAAAATTCTACCAACTAAAGAGAACCAATGTTAACATTTTGTGTACTGAATAACTTCAATATTATGTTACTCTTTTCATCTTTATACCTCATTTGTCCATGTGATTTTTTTTTTTGCAAACTTAGGATATGCTACACATACTTTTTTTTATCCTTTTCTCAGTTAACAGCATAGCAGGAACATACTAGAAAACAAGTGAGTAGAAGTGAAGTGATTAGGGCAGTAGCTATTCTGGATTATTTCATAACATGCAAAGAATTTTTAAAACCAATCTCTTCACTTATACTGGTAGTATGATATTAGCACACCTCACAACTCATTATAATATACTAGGGTGTTGAGAATCTGCAGTTAAAAACTGCTAGTCTAGATAAAAAGCTTCTCAGTTATAAATGAGTTGCCATATTTGTCTTTGTATCATCATTGCCTAGCACAGTATGTGGCATACAGGCAGATTGCTTGTTGAACCAAATTGAAAATCTTTTAAACATGATCAGTGTCTAACCATCAGCATTCTTACACAACCAGAGACTATACAGTGAGGCTATACAGCAATTATTGTGCTTAAATTTTTGCAGCTAAAAATGTGGGTTATTTTTATAGCTTGTCAAGATGGAGATAGAAAAAGGGCAGCGAGAATGATTTATAAATGTTCTGAAAAAACACAGGAAATGTAGTATTGTTACTAGTAAGAAATGATTGTTGTAAAAATTTCTCTTATTTGATGAAAGAAGAATTCTATCAAGAACCCCAGTGCTCTGAAAATCAGTGAGGAACTGAAAAAATGTCTAGTTAGAAATAACCAACCACAAAGTAAATTACTAACCAAGGATCAGACATTATGATGAAAAATTTGAAGTTCAAGTATAAATGCTCTGTTGACCCAATGTTTCATTATCATCTTCAGTTTCATAATTAAAAGAAACATGTTATAAGAAAATTTAATTCATCAATAGAATTAATGTTTATCTTATGTTATTTTTTGGCTGAAACTCTTTCTGAAAGTGGCATCTTGCATGGGTCAACATGAATTAGAGATAATACAAAAATATGGTTTGTAGACATGACTTATGAGGGTATTTCAGTGGAGCGAAAACTACCACAATATAAGTTTTTCGACTTTACTCAGATTATTACAACTCTGAAAATCAAACCTAGTGAATTCCATTTTCAAAACAGAGCAATTAATAGATAAAAAGACTTATTTAACAGTATAAGTACATAAAATAAATCTTGATATTAATTTGTAGTTTCAAAACTGATGCTCAAAGGGGAAGACTTTAAATATTAACCGTTTTTTCATTTTTCAGGACTTTGATAAATTATCACAAATTCACAAGAGTCATCATCAGAAGTCTCTTATTAGGTCCCTGTGAATCTTTTGCTATTATCTGGGATATCTGAAAGTGATTGATGATATATGTAGAATTCTTGATAGAAGCTCCAGGAAGTCAAAGTTTTCTACATAATCAATCAATTATTCATTCATTACAAAGGTATTTATCGAGGGCCTCCTGTGCTAGACAAAGCCCTGTGGATATTTATACTTCAGGTGTCTTTCTTAGGCATTTAGAGTTAATGTCAAAGCATCTTAAAATACATTTAATCATGTTACCGGGATTAAAAGTACCTAAACATTGATTGATCCTCCATCAATAAAAAGTGAATCAGTGCATGTTTCATTTTCCAGTTAGGCTAAGCCTCTGGCCTCTAATCAGGATCTGAAACATGGAGAGCACTCATCTAAAAGCTGCTTGAGAGACATCCTTCCAGTCATCTTCTTTGAAGTACATTTTAGGAAGTAGTATCACTCTTGATCTGAGAGAAACTTTAAAGATCAGAACATTATACTTCTACTTCTGGCCAAGATGGAGTAACAGGCACAAGATTACTCTGCCACCTGAAACAATCAGAAAAGAAAAGACAAAACATATGAGACAACTATTTTCAAGACACTGAGCACGGGCAGCCAAGAACAGGGATCCCTGAGAGACAGAAAACAAATGAGGTGAACCCTACAGTTGCCGCAGCTTCCTCTCTCGAGATGATTTCTAGACAGCAGCAGAGGGAAAAGAACCCGCACAGAACCTAGTAGACTCCCCAGGTCGAAAAGGTGTTGCTGAGAGTCCAGGAGACCAAGGCCGCCAGAGTTCACAGGGCAACACACCAGAAAACAGAGAGCTTCACAGAGAACCCTGAAGATCTGCAGAGAGCCTCCTCACGTATTTAGCGTACTGACTAGTACACACATCAGAAAACTACCCAGGGCCAGAGAAAGAGCAACCCAAAGGGAGTTCCAATGAGACCAGTAGAGCACCTCAAAATTCAATAAGCATTAAATATAGATGGTTTGAAAATCCCAATCCAGAATTCAGAAGTTGACATTAAATAATAAAGCAAGACCTAGTTTTTTTGCTGCATGCAAAAAATACTCTTTAAAGACACAAATAGCTTAAAGTAAAAGAATCAAAAAAGATATATACTGTGCTAACCAAAAGAAAGCTGAAAGACCTATACTGATATCAGACAAAACAGATTTCAGAGCAGAGAATACTACCAGGGATAAAGAAGGCTATTCTAAAATGATGGAGTCAGTGCATCTGGAAAACCTAGAAATCCTAAATGTTTATGCACTTAATAACAGAGCTTCAGACTACAAAGTAAAAACTGATAGAACCACTAAGAGAAATAGGCAAGTCCACAGTTATAGTCAGAGGTTTCAATACCACTTTTTCAGTAATTAATGGAACAAGTAGACAGAAAATCAGTGGAGGTTAGAAGACCTAAACATTATCAATGAAATTAATTGATCTTTTAGACCCCTCTACCACCAGCAGCAGAATACCCAATTTTTTAAGTGAACACAGAGTATTACCAAGAGACTATACTTGAGGGGCATAAAATAAGACAATAATTCTTTGACCACAGTGGAATTAAATTAGATATCAATAAGATCATCTCTGGAAAACTTACAAATATTTAAAACTAAATAATGTATTTTTAAATAACTCATGAATGAGAGAAATCAAATCAGAAACTTGCTGTATTCAGTGAAAGTGAAAAAATAGTGTATCAAAAAGTGTGCAGTACAGGGAGAAATTTATAGCACCATATGTATATATGGGAAAAGAAATGGTCCCAAATTAATGACCTCTCCTACCTTAAGAAACTAGGGAGTAGGGAAGGAACTTAAAGTAGTCTAAAGTTGGTAGATGAAATAATAAAAATCAGAAGAAATCAATGAAATGGAAAAAATAGAGAAAAATCAATGAAACCAAAAGCTGATTCTTTGAAAAAATCAAATTCATAAACCTGTGATAGAAACAGGCTGGGGTGACTCCTGAATGTGTAATCCCTTCCCCTTAAGTGAGGGTGGAAACTCTGGTTTATATCTGACCAATAAAACCATTGCAAATCCACATGTCCAATATCCTTCCCCCACTTTATGGATGAGACAGTTGAGGGCTGAGAACAAGAGGACTTTACAAAGTCATCCAACTAGCCCAATGCAAAGAAGTTGGCTTTGTCCATATTGAAGCTTCTGGATGAAAATAGGAGAGCTCAGGCGGAAAGTCATCTTTTTGGTGTGATTAATTCATCCACTTCTCCCAGCGTGCTCCCTTCTCTATGCCAAGCACTATGCTAGGTATGCTTCATCATGTTTTTCCTATATGAAAACTTGATTTTCTAGTCTTTGTTTCTAGTTTCCTAGCAGAGAGCAAAACTTTCTAAACTGTTGTCCCCCAAAAGTATTTGAACTACTTTTGAAGATATAGGTTGTTTTCTCCAAAAAGTTTGACCCTTACATTACTCTTACATTAGGAGGATTTAAACTCAGTGTGGATTCACTTTGGACTTTTTTATTGTTGTAGGTCTGAATCGTTTGCTTACTAATGGCTCCTATGAAGCTGCATTTCCTCTGCACGAGGTATTGTCCTGCCTTTTCTCCTTCTCTGTCAATTCCTTGTTGTTAAATCAGCTTCTGGAGATAGTCATTAATTGCATTCATTGATACGACATTTGTTTAGAATGAATCTAATTTGTTCAGTGAGTAGATGGGGGAGGCCCTACTTGCATTGTACATCTCTCACCCAGCACAGATTTATTTCTCCATATCTTTTTTATGTAACTGCAAGAGTACTCGAATCAAGAGTCACTCAGCATGAATTTAGAAGAATGGCTGAGGGACTCCAAGTCATAAAATTAAAGAGGCATTGAAAATTTGCATGATGTGCTGGACCCAGGGGGAAAATGTCTCTGAAATATATAGTCTCTGCAACAACAACAAAAAATTTATAGCTAATCCTTAAAGAGTGGGAGGAAGCCATCTTGTGAAGACTCTAGTAACTAAAAGATGATAAATGGAAATTAATAGTAGTGTACTTATTGTTGCTTATTTAAGATGTATAAATTTTTATATTCTTTTTTACTGCACAATCTTTGTCATCTATAAAGACTTTTATAAATGTAACTGTAATTACCCTTACCTCTATTTTTCCCATTAGATTTTAGGTAATTTAATCCAGAATTATCTTTACATATATGGTAATTTAATCTATAATTCTCTTTGCATATATGGGTTTTCAGGGCCATAATTCTCATGATTGGTGAGAGATTAGTGTGATTTTCATGGTACCTACTCCATACCAGTCATAGTATGACACCAAGAACACAAAGATAAGTATCATAGCCAGTGTCCTCTAAGACCTCACACAGTGGCAGGGTGAAATTACTATTAGATTTTCTTAACAATCTTCTATTAGAAACAATGTTAATGATTTGTCAGTTAAGCTTGGAGGATAGTTCCAGCTACCCACCAATGGCAGGTCTTCCCAAAATATATTTCTTATATGGCTTACGGAGTTTCTTCTCTTGATTTTAAACATCAGGAGGATAGAGAAGGTGGTATACAATTTTTTTTATTATTACTTTTTATTAGAGTATAGTTGCTTTACAATGTTGTGTTCATTTCTACTATACAGTGAAATGAATCATCTCTACGGATACATAAATTGCCTCTTTCTTGTGTTGAGGTCACCACAGAGTATTTAGTGAAATTTTTAAAAGCTTTTTCATTAAGAAAACTAGAGGCTTTGATCCGAGACCCGATTAACAGACAGTCATGAAACCTTTTTGAAATGATCCTTTTTGTGTGACAGAAGCAAACATTTTGACACAAAAGTTTTCTCGAGCCACACACAGGTGTTTCTGAACTCGAAAGACACATGTCCCCAGAGGATACCATGTGGTTATTAGTTGGCATTGCCCCAATAAAGGGTTTCAGTGAGAATTGCATTCTTCCGCTGCCTACCCCTTGCCCACAGTAAGGGCAGTGTTGAGCAGTTGTGGGTGGACAGAGTCTCAATGCAGACGAGTGGGTGGTGGGCTTGCCAATATCTGAGGAGATGCAACTGTGAAACCCCAGAATAACTCCAGGCCTTCTCTGTGGTTTTCACATCTTGCTAAATCCCTGCATTGTATGAAAAGAGAATTTTCCAGTTAATAATTGCAGCTGCAGTAATAACATAATTGCTCTTTTGAATTTTGCTCTCAGTTTAACCTCCTTATAGTATTTGACCGCATAACAACCTTCAGAGGCAGGAAGGGCAGCTCTGGTTGCCTTGTTTTATGATGAAAACTTAAATAGAGGTTTAGAGAAAGCTTAGCCCACCCCCAGTTACGGAGTGAGTTGGTAGTTGAGCTGAGACTAGAACCTGAGTGAGTTCCTTGTCTCTCAGGCCTGTTCACTTCCTCCTAAGAAAGGATTTCTCAAGTTAAAATGTCAATAGCTTACCTCCAGACAGCATGCCTTTCCTGTTGGTGAAACTAGAACACTAACTGAACTTAAAAAAAAAAAAGCCTACTCCTCTGACCCATGGTATCCTCATTTGTTCCATGTGGAAGTCAAATTATATTTGAATTATTGTAAATTTGAGGTGATTTACAATTGTTACATTGTAAAATTTTCTGCCCTTGGTCACAAGGCCATGTGACAAGCTGTTTACCAACTATTGATATTTTAGTCTTGAGACAAGTAGGAAAGAGAACTCCTAAGTCTTGGGCATGGCCTCTGGGCAAGATGCTCTGTTCATTCAAATCACAGAAGAAGCCCAGTGAGGCAGATGTTGTTAGTTCCACTGTGAACTGGGAATCCAAGGCTCAGAACGTTTAAGATATCCTAGCTAAAAAGTAACAGAACTGAATTTGAACTCAGTTCAGACCTGCATGATTCTAGCAAGCATGGGCTTTTTACTGCATGGCATCAACATCGAAATTATGTCCGGAATAACTAATCCTACTCTCTTCCCTTCAATAGAATGGATCTATCCTTATATCACCCCTATTGCTACTCTTGCCATGAAAACTAGTATTACAGCTCCCTTCATGCATAGCTTCTCCCAGTATCCCCCATCAGAGGGGAACATCTGTTTCAATTAATGAATCTACATTGAACCATCATAACCAACCAGAGTTCATAGTTTACTTTAGGGCTTACTCTTGGTGTTGTATTCCATACATTCTTTGAGTTTAAACAAATGTATAATAAACATGCATCTACAATTATAGTATCATACAGAGTATCTTCACTACCTTAAAAAGATAAAAACAAAAAGAACTAGCATTATTATCGGTTTTTGCTCTTGGCTTTTGTGGGTATTACCTCACTGGCCATGGTGTCTTTATCCAGGGAAGTTACAGAAGTAAAAACTCCATTAGAACCCACGGAGCGGTAAACCACCGACATCTGCTCTATGAGTGCTGGGCGTCCTGGGGTGTGTGGTATAAATACCAGCCTTTGGATCTTGTAAGGTGAGTTCTTAACCAGCTGTGAATATAAAGCTTATGCAGAATAATTAGGGCAGACTGTGAGCTGGGACAAGCCAACACTGGGGAAAAAACAAACTGAGATGCACAGCTGACACTCAAATCGGACTTCTTCCCAAGAGGCAGCTCATCAGAGGACATGGATTGTTCTTGGTAAACCTGACCTTCTTCTGCTGAGGCTGGTGTTTCCTCTAAAAGGGACTTAGAAAGGGGTGTGTGAGATTAAAGCAGGCCTCTCACAGGATTCCGTAAGAAGCTTATCACCCACGTGACTGTTAGTGACAGAAAATCAACAATTGTTGAGAGGTAACACTGCTTATATGTATTAATGACAATGGAGTATTAGTAACTCTTGGGCAAATAGGAAATAGAGGGTGCTGTCATTCTAATAAATTTTAGGCTTACTTTAATTTTCATTTCAAACTAATAACCTTTAAAGATTGTTTTAATTCCACAGGTCAAAAAAGTATCTGCTTTTAACTTGAGATAATCACGCATTGAAAATGTATGGTCCATACATGCCCAACATTCTGCCATGGCAGTGTTTATTTTGTGTAGAGACTGATAATTCAGATTGGGTAATGACAATCCATACATCATTGATTCCTTATTAAAAAGAAAATCATACTTTATTTCTTAGACTAGGTAGATTAATTACTTTTCCCTGAGTCCTTAAAAAATGAGCCCAGAGGAAAATGAAATAATAAGACAACTCACCTTACATTTCGTCTCCCTGGGTGGTCATGCTTCTTTCCAGAGTCCTTGTTACAAGGGTTTACTCCTGTTGAGCCAATGACATTGATGAACTGTGACCCCTTCTGGGCGTGAGTAACAAATGATCCACATGACCTGAGAAAGTGAAAAATGTTTTCTGAGATGAGACCATTTACTTTTGACCAGTCTCAATATGTGATAGAATAGAAGGGGAAAAAAAATCAAAGTCAGTCCTGGCAAAGCATCTCCCATCCATGACAGTTACTTGATTAAGATTTTGCAATTTTTTGATGAGTATTAATTAACTATCCATTGTGTTCCTAGTACAAAACTAAGTACCTTTGGCAAAAACAGAGAACCCATGGCCTCTGGCTTTGAGAAATGCACGGTTTCCTTCAAGAAAACCAGCCCTGCAAACTTGAAACACCTAGAAAACAAGGCTTTGCATAATTTGGTAACATGTGTGACAGAGGCCAAAAGTTTGACAGCAATTAGGAAAAATGGAAGGATGGATCTGGGCCAGTGCCCCTCTGTAAGGCTCTGTAGAGCTGAGGCCTAGAAGAGCAGTGGGATTGGTGTTGGCCAAGGAGAAGGGACATGAAAAACACAAGCAAGATTTGAATGGAATGATGTTGTTGAGCAACTGGGGGATCACATATCTTAAATAGTTTCTGCCCTATATCTAGCTTTTGCTTCCTCCACATCTCTCAAATCACACCGAGTATCTCCTCTGCCATGACTGCCTTCACCTGTGACCTGGACTTTGACTGTTTTCCTCTACCTGGTCTGCCTTTTTCCTCTCTGGCCCTTCCACATCATTCTCTACCCTGGAGACAAAATGTGTTGTTGTTGTTCAGTCACGAAGTTCTGTCCAACTCTTTGCAAACCCCATGAACTGCAGCGCACCAGGCTTCCCTGTCCTTCACTATCTCCCAGAGTTTGCTCAAACTCATGTCCATTGAGTCAGTGATGCCATCCAACCATCTCATCCTCTGTTGTCCCCTTCTTCTCCTGCCCTCAATCTTTCCCAGGATCTGGGTATTTTCCAATGAGTTGGCTCTTCACATCAGGTGGCCAAAGTATTGGAGCTTCAGCCTCAGTATCAGTCCATCCAATGAATATTCAGGGTTGATTTCCTCTAGGATTGACTGGTTTGATCTCCTTGCTGTCCAAGGGGCTGGATTGGCTAAAATCCTTTCACCATTTTTCAATTTTCTCAGGACAAAAGTCAATGTATGGTCTGTAAGGCCCATCAAGGCTTAGCCTTTGCCCACCTCAACAGCCCACTTTTTTAAAAAGATTTTTTTAAATGCAGACTATTTTTAAAGTCTTTATTGAATTTTGAATTTTTTTTTACAATATTGTTTCTGTTTTATGTTTTGATTTTTTGGCCACAAGGCATTAGCTCCCTAACCTGGGATCAAACCTGTACCTCCTGCATTGGACAGCGAAGTCATAACCACCGGACAACCAGGGAAGTCCCAGTCCATTTCTTGTTGTCAGTGTTCCAGCCACACTGCTCTTATTTCACCAACGTCACTCCTACCACAGGGCCTCTGTTTTCTCTGCTGGAAAGACTCTATCCCTAACCCCACCTAGTTAACTTTCATTCATCAGCACAACAGTCACTGCCTCAGGGAAGAAGTCTTCCCTGGCTAAAGTTGTCAGATTGCCTTGTTATACATGCTTATTGCACTGTGTCCCTCTCTTCTCTTTTCCCGGTTTTGTAACGAGAAGCTTATTTCTTTAATTGATTTATATATGCCTCCTCGGTCACCCACAAGCTTCAGAGGAGTAGGGACCAAGCTTATTTTGCTCACCATTGTATTCTCAGCACTTAGCACAGTATTTGGCATAGATCAGGTGTTTTTTAATTTGTTGAATGAATACATGAATGCATGTGTATAGAATATATGCTGTAAAAGTCTTCTGGAAGAGGAAAGTTTCTGTTTAGACATAGGAGATATGATACATAATTCATGATTTTTAGGAGCCATTGTGTAGGAGGAGAGCGGCAGACAGTATTCAGAGACAGATGGTCAACATTTGTCAACATTAGTCTAGAATGAGAATAAAAAATAATTAGAGTATTCTTACACTGGACTAAGAAATAATTAAGCTCTAAGTTATGAAATGTGGGATAGAAAACACAATAATAATATTTGAGAAATAAAAACCAAGGAACTCCCTGGACACTTTCAAACTTCACAGACCACAGGGCACTAGGCAGACTGGTTAGTCTCAGAAAAATACTTACAGAGGTAGATGTTGATGCCTGTGAAAAGTCCTCACTTAAAAGAGAAAGCTGCTCTCAGTATTGATTCATACTGAGTCTCAGTAGAGTTCTTTCTTAGTGATAGCTTATGATTCTAGCATTGTAAACATCTTATAAAATTACAAAATATTAAAAGGGGGTGTTTAAAGGTTTTTGCCATAATTTTGTTTACTATTCTTAAAAATATATATAATACATAAACAAACACACTTAGAAATGGCAAAAATATTATATGTTGGTACCAAGTCTTCAGATTACCCTGATTCCTCATGATTAACAGTATTATACATAATTTCCTGAATGAGCTGGGTTTATCCTATGTTTTCAGAACAAGCTTGTGTATGATCATGTTCTTGTATGAAAGGGTTCATACTGTTTCTTTTCTAGAGTAATAGGAAAAGAAGTTTAAGTCCAGAGCCTAGATTTGGTCAAACATTCCATTCTCTTGGCTTAATTTGTCTGTATGGTTATCAGCAAGGCCACCACAAAGTAAAATGACTGGTCAAAGTGTTAGAATGCCTGACTACAAACACTTCAATATAATTTGCAAGACTTTTATATCATAAACAGGCGGTACTTTGGAGAGAAGATTGGGTTGTATTTTGCCTGGTTGGGCTGGTACACCGGCATGCTCTTCCCAGCTGCCTTCATTGGACTGTTTGTCTTTTTGTATGGCGTCATCACTCTGGATCACTGCCAAGTCAGGTATGGAGAGCTCTGGGTGAGCCTGCCTTTGCTTATGCTTGGAGATGGGTATTTGTGGTTTGGGAGTGTTTACAGACTGTGGGTCTACTTAGCTATTCATTTTAATGTCTTTCCAGTCTCCTGGGAAAATTCTAAAGGTTCAATTAACAAAATCTGTCCATCCATTGCCCTTGCTGCTGTGGTCTCTAGCTACCCAGGAGTTCACTTTTATGAATATACAAGTCACTGTGAATCCACAGAGGGCTTGCCAGGTGGCTCAGTGGTAAAGAACCTGTCTGCCAATGCGGGAGAGGTGGGTTCAGTCCTTGGATTGGGAAGATTCCCCTGGAGGAGGAAATGGCACCCTACTGTGGTATGCTTGCCCGGAGAATCCCATGGACAGAGGAGCCTGGTGGACTACAGTCCATAGGGTCTTAAAGAGTCGGACACAACTGAGCACACACACATGTATCCACAGAATAATGGCTTTCATTCACTGGCTCAAAGTTGTTCTCTTTCTGACTTTTTTACCTTTTTTTCCTACTACTAATGCAAAATAATGGGTTAATTACCTTTTTATCAATTGTGTGTTCTTACACAGACCTATAAGCTAGACACCTGTAAGAAAGACATCTCACCAACTTTCTGGGACCTTGAGAATGAGTCAGTGTTAGCAATTGTTATCTTGGCTCTTTCACTAGAATATAGTCTAAGGTATTCATAGAGCTCTTAATACAATGCTGGACAATGTCCTTAAATAAGAAATGTGCCTTTTAGAAGTGATTGCAAAAATAGAAGTGACCTACAAAAATATTTTAATTTCTGGGGAAATTGTTAATGAGATGTAATTTTCTCCTAGAACTATTCCCTAGTATTTTTTCCTCCATAATTCATTCTTATTTATCATGCACATAGAGATTAAGGCTGGCACTTCCCCTCCACCCACTGTTTCCCCATCTATTTGCCATGAAGTGATGGGACTGGATGCTGTGATCTTAGTTTTCTGAATGTTGAGTTTTAAGCCAACTTTTTCACTCTCCTCTTTCACTTTCATCAAGAGGCTCTTTAGTTCTTCTTCGCTTTCTGCCATAAGGGTGGTGTCATCTGCATATCACTAATGGTAAAAGCAACAATTTATTCTCCAGGGAAATTTGATAGTCCTTAACCTGTGTTCATTTTAACACAGTATAATCAAAGTATAAATTGTCAGGATGGGGGCCACATAAGGCTGGCATTTAAGGTGTCTCATTTTTCCCATAATTCAGTATGAAATGTCTTCAAATCTGTGCAGTATGTAAATGATTCCTGTATAATCTGAGATATAACCATCAATGTTTTGCTTCATGTGTTTTCCTGAGCTTAACTTATTAATGTGGAAAAGCCAAGAAACAGCCTGATAAATAAGGAGGTTTATCAAACTATAAAACTGTGTAGGCACTTGGTTACATTAATAACTAAGAAAAGGCTAAGAAGCTTCCAAGGGCAAAAATTTGATCTACTGAATCTTATTTACTGGTTGACTATTCTGGTGAAATTGAAGGGGAAGAAAATGCTGTTATGTCATCAAAAAGCAGTCCTTTTCTGTTCTGTTTTCCAGTAAAGAAGTCTGCCAAGCTACAGATATCATCATGTGTCCTGTGTGTGATAAATACTGTCCATTCATGAGGCTGTCAGACAGCTGCGTTTATGCCAAGGTAATTCCAAATATGCAGTATTTTAGTCGGATTAAATTTAATATATATCTTCCCGAGAGACAGTGGTGACCACATTCTTTCTGTCCATTTTAATCTTTGATTCTCAAGTTTATTTTGTAGGAGAGGTTTATCTGTATCATTTAGTACTCTAATTCAGATATCTTTTTATTGCATATGTGTTTTCAATGTTGTGGTTCTGATTATTATCACAGGGAGCAAATAGAACAGTTGATAGAACTAGCAAAAGTTAAGTTCAGATCTTGACTGTGCTCTTTACCACTTGTCAGTGTAGGAACACATTATGTAACTTCTTCTGTGCCTCAGTTTTCTCATCTGTGAAGTGGAGAACATGATGACTGTTTTATCTTTTAATGTGATAAGGTGTATGATGAGCATGAAAAAAGTGAAGGTGTTAGTCACTCAGTCGTGTCCCACTCTTTGCGACCCCATGGACTGTACTATAGCCCACCAGGCTCCTCTGTTCATGGGATTCTCCAGACAAGAATACTGGAGTGGGTAGCCATTCCCTTCTCCAGGGGATCTTCCCAACCCAGGGACTGAACCCATGTCCCCTGCACTGCAGGCAGATTCTTCTACTGTCTGAGCCACCAGGTGGGTATAGTGCTTGGCAAACGGCAAGATCTCAGTAAATGACAACTGCTGTCATTTTCCTCCTCTTTGCCATCATTGTTATCCAAAAGACCTAGACTGACAGCTAGCTCAGCTGCTTACTGCCTTGACCTTGCACATGTACAACCTCTTTGAGCATAAACTTTCTCATCTTTAAAATGCAAGCGTTGATAGCTGCCCTCTCTGCCCCATGGCATGTCATGAGGACTAAAGAAGACAGTAGATGTGAAAGTGTTTTGAAAAAATTACATAGAACCATCCTGTCTATGTTATTACATACCCCTTTCTGATATTATACCTTACTTTATTAAAGTTTTAGACATGTTCATTGAAATTCTAGGGTTTATTACTGAAGGGTAGTATCATTAATGTAAAGCAATGGCTGAAATATAGACTGATGAAGACTTTCCCAAGACCCACTGCCTATCAGCTTACCCAGATTTCAGGTATAAAAGGGGTTGGCAGATTTTATGTAACCTCCACAATCACTGTGACTTGGATTTTTCTGTGTATACAGCTGGCATTGCAGAGTTTAAGTGTAGGAACATTTGATCGGCAGCCCAGGAGCCCACCTGCCCATTCATGCTGTCTCTAGCCCTGCAGGTGGCCAGTCTGGTGGGAGGATAAGCACCCAGCTGTGATTTTAGAAAGATCTGGGCTTTTAGTATGTGCTACAAAGATCCAAAAAAGCACCAAATACTCTCCCTTCCTTTGGTGAACACGCAGATAGACCTGCCTGGATGAGGACAAATTCAGTAGAGTGAGCTTGGGAAACAGAGAGGTGGTGCTGAGAATCAGAAGACTTTGTTCAGTAATATAATCTTGTTTAAAGATTATGAGCTAAGCACAAATGACTCCGGTGTAAAAATCCTGCTTTTGAGGAATCTCAGAAGCCCAGTTATTTTTTGCTTGGGGGT
This sequence comes from Oryx dammah, assembly GCF_014754425.2. Classification (NCBI taxonomy): domain Eukaryota; kingdom Metazoa; phylum Chordata; class Mammalia; order Artiodactyla; family Bovidae; genus Oryx; species Oryx dammah. The sequence goes on along the minus strand of NW_024070213.1, from coordinate 53,458,914 downwards.
GTTTGTTATGTGAAAGGTCTGCCTTGAGTAAAAATCTTTTTTTTTAGGGGAGCTATAATAATTCCTTAAAAGGAGCATCATGAATAGTTTCAAGCGCTCAGATTTCATCAATGTCTGTTTCAGAAAGTGTATATTGCCTAGTTTGGAGTTTTTTGGAGGCAGCTGACTTCCCCAGATATCCTGTTATTTTAGCCCATGAGTGCTGGTCCCATGAAGTATCAGTCACTTAGGGTGAGGGTCAGAAGCCAGATCAGTCCTGGTGAGTTTACAAAGAGAAGAGAACAGTATGTCCTAGGCACCACTGAGTGTAGGAATTTTCTGGCCAGTTTCATTTTTAAGCCTGCTTAGAACAAAGCAGAATTGGGAGAAGGCTCTCCCCCCTTGACTGTAACCAACCATCCCTGGGGTTTAAGAGGGAAAACACTGAGAAGTGAAAGCCTGAGGCCAAATGGCCAGGCTGCACCTGCATCCCTCATTTCTCCAACAAAACAGGACTCTCTGAGCACCCCTGACATCACCCCCATGAATACCTGCCCTCATAGTTTGACCTGCTGTCCTTGATTGCTGAGGGAGGGGAAACTAATTTTCCAGTGACTACTGAGGTAGGGGCTAGAATGGAACTTACGTATTTCTCTATCCTGTGTTCTCACTCCACTTGGGAACCACCTCCACCCCCACCATTTCACACATGCATGTGCGCGTGCACACACACACACACACACTTGAAAGCAACCTTCTAACTCCTCCAGCATTTCTCAGGCTCTTTGTTTCTGTGTTTTTGTTCTGTCAATTCCTGAAATCGACGATCCTGTTTCTCTGACTTTGATTTTGGCAGAGGGAGCCATCAGCTTATCCTAGCTCACCATCTTAGGAGGGACTGGACGTTCCTATTCACCCTGATAAACATATTTCCAGATTGGTAACTGCAGCTGGAAAATGTGTCTCTCCAAGTGTTTGCATACCAATCCCAGAGAAGGACTCCTATGGGCTATATTTGAGCCACATGACTCCTAGTGACCTACATGAGAGAGACCTGTTACCCAGAGGAGGAGGAAAGCTGATCCACACAGCCCAAAACAATGACAACCACAATCCATTCCAGAATCTTCCCTGATGGTGCAGGGAGTTTCCACCATGGACTACCCTAGTAAGGGGCACAAACTAACCACCTACCATTAGGACTTTCAGGCTTGATTTGATGCTGTCCACCTGAAGTACACAGCATAACACTCCTTCTGGCATCAAAATAAGTTGGCTTTAGACTTGTCTCACACTAAGTATTTAAATGCTGCCCGTCTCTCCTGTGTTTAAAGAAATAAGTCATAAACTTGTGGAAAATTTTGAAATATTTGGTACTCTGATATAATAGGAAAAGACTTGCTTATACTTGGCATGTTCTCCAAGGGACAGTAAAGTATACTTTATAGAGAGCTATAAAGCACCAAAAAAAGGTTATGCTTTATGAACGTATCAGTCATCATTTCAATTTGGCCTGACACTGGTGTGATTTATCCTGGAGGCAGAAATGAGCTCGGCAGTTTTGCAACAGAAATAGATATTTTTGTTTTCTGCCATGGTGATTGCAATAACATGTATTATTTTAGCAATAATGTATTTGCTAGCTGTCTCTCTGTCATGAATAAGAGGTAAATGTAGTGATTACCTGAGGTTTTAATAAAGGTAGAAGTGGTTTATGTTAATGGGTTGCTCTTCTTTACAGTGCTGAAGTCCAGAGGGCAGCCCAGAAAATGTTTGTTCAAAACTATACACATAAAATAGACATGTTTTCAAAGAGAATAAATGAGGCATTAAAACCAGTGCTGGGAAAATCAGAAACCTTTACAGCAGCAACATGAATACCTACCAGTCTTAAATACAAACCTATCCATATGTAGATGTGTGTTAGTTTTTATAATGTACAAAAGGAAATTCTTAATAGCACCACTGGGGCTGCTGATCCATGCTCAACTAAGTGATACTCACATAAATGGAGCAAATTCTCTTTTCCATATTCAAACTATTTCACAGTTTGGGGAAAAAAAAATACTTCTTCCCTCTGATCTAAAAGGAATATCCCCCAAAGAAACCCTTTAAAATTCATCGCATCATCAGAGCTATTTTTCCAGAATGTGAGAAATGTGAATTGGAGTATTGTATATAAGACATTGGTTTAACTGTGACTCCTGTTCCCAGGTAACCCACCTTTTTGACAATGGAGCCACTGTTTTCTTTGCTGTTTTCATGGCAGTCTGGGGTAAGTGTTCCACATTTGTATGACTTGAGTTCCCATCATTTGCTCTATGATATGTTCCTTTAAAATCTGATTTTGAATATGAGAGAAAGAAGCATAAGTAAATTCAGTTTGGCTGTTCTGTTAGACACAAGTTGATAAATAATTCATTGGGTTTATTTTTAAGGTGATGTTTTACAGGACAACATGTCTTATTTCTCTTAAGCCTTCCAACAATTTCATCAGCATTCCATTATTGGAGTAAAATTCACCTTCTGTTGGAGACAAAAGTAAAGCTTATAGTATACCAAAAGGTCTGATGGTTAAGACCTGATTACACGTCTCAGTGTATATGGGAATTTCTAATGCGAGTGGAATATTTTCATCTGACTAGTGTGTGAATACTCACCTCTAGCATTCTTCCAGTTCTGGTCAAAATGACTCCTTATAAACAAGAGCTACTTACAATGCTGAATTCAGTCCTTTTAAATAGTTTCAAGCCAATAGCCATATAATAACAAAGTATGATGGAACACTCACTGAAAGAATTATTTAGCCCAAAAGAGTTACTTCTCCCACTTTTGGGTTTAATAGTATCTTCCTCAGTACCGTTTATTTCAGTCACTCAGTCATGTCCAACTCTTTGCAACCTCATGGACTGCAGCATGCCAGGCCTCCCTGTCCATCACCAGCTCCCAGAGCTTGCTCACACTCATATCTGTTGAGTTGGTGATGCCACCCAAACATCTCATCCTCTGTCGTCCCTTCTCCTCCTGCCTGCAGTCTTGCCCAGCATCAGGGTCTTTTCCAGTGAGTCAGTTCTTCCCATCAGGTGGCCAAAGTATTGGAGTTTCAGCTTCAGCATCAGTCCTTCCAATGAATATTCAGGACTGATTTCCTTTAGGATGGACTGGTTGGATCTCCTTGCAGTCTAAGGGACTCTGAATACTCCCAACACCACAGTTCAAAAGCATCAATTCTTCATTACTCAGCTTTTTTTATGGTCCAACTCTCACATCCATACATAACTACTGGAAAAACCATAGCTTTGACTAGATGGACCTTTGTTGGCAAAGTAATGTCTCTGCTTTTTAATATGCCGTTTAGGTTGATCATAGCTTTTCTTCCAAGGAACAAGTGTCTTTTAATTTTATGGCTGCAGTCACCATCTGCAGTGATTTTAGAGCCCAAGAAAATAAAGTCTCTCACTGTTTCCATTGTTTCCCTATCTACTTGTCATGAAGTGATGGGACTGGATGCCATGATCTTAATTTTCTGAATGTTGAGTTTTAAGCCAACTTTTTCACTCTCCTTTTTCACTTTCATCAAGAGGCTCTTTAGTTCTTCTTCGCTTTCTATCATAAGGGTGGTATCATCTGCATATATGAGATTATTGATATTTCTCCCAGCAACCTTGATTCCAGCTTGTGCTTCATCCAGCCCAGTGTTTCTCATGATGTACTCTGCATATAAGTTAAATAAGCAGGGTGACAATATACAGCCTTGACGTATCTTCCTAGTAAAATAATTATAGAGCTTTAATTTAATCATATATAAAAGTCAGGACAAATTCGTAATAAATGATGAATGGTAATTACCTTTGGAGAGGAGGTTATCTTTCATGGAAGGGTAAGTGAACAGTGAGGAGAGACCTTGTACACTATATATTTTCAATTTGGTTTGAATGTTTTTTACAACATTTATGCATTTCTTCCAGAACATAAAAGGCCTGAAATCTCAACTCTGAGGTTATTGAACTCTACTCACTCAAGGCTTAGGTTTATGTTGTTCTTATGTCTAAAATGAATATTAGAATCTTTGCCAACTTTCAAGGCCCAGCTGAAATGGCATCTTCACCAGCAAGAAAGTGTCTTCCTCCTTTGAACTTTCATAGCATTTGGTTTATGCCCATTCTTTGGGCACTAATAATAATTTGCATACACAATTTTTCTCATAGGTTCATGGTCCACAGGGACCATTATGATCATGGGAGTCCTTATACATTTCTTTTAAAGACAGAGAGATTAATGTTTATTGGATGGATGGACAGATGGATGAATGGATGGATTGGAGGAAAATTCGAAGGAAAAGAGAAGAAAATTACCAGAAGAATTTATTTTTTAAAAAATGCTTATTTGGTTGTGTTGTTTTTAGTTGTGGCACATGGGATCTTCATTGTGTCATATGGGATTTTGTGGTGCGTGGCCTTTGTAGTTGTGGTATGCGGGCTTAGTTGCCCCGAGGCATGTGGAATCCAAGTGCCCCAACCAGGGATCAAGCCCACACTTCCTGCATTGCAAGGCAGATTCTTAACTACTGGACCACCAGGGAAGTCCCACCAAAAGAATTTCTTTATGAGACAATGAATATGTTTAAATGGACTCTTCGACAAGCAGAAATATAAACGCTTGTTCTCTTTAGGGGGCTTGTCCTATATATTTTATGTCTTCTTTACCTCAAGCTCTTCAAAAGAAAATTGTCCCACCCACCACAGCTCTGTTGAAGGGACATTTTTGAACCCTGTGATACCAGTTCCTCTTACCCAGTGGGTGTTTGTCCCGGGAGTAGTCAAACCATAGGTTGGGAGAAGTTCTGAGGTCTGGCCAAACAGGAACTGGTAGTGCCACCCAGAGTCGTATTCTTAAGAATGTGACTTGGAGAGTGTGGAAGAACACTGGGAGTTGGTAGGAGAAACTGACACTGAAAGCTGCAGAGAGGGAAGAAGGGAGAGAGACTGACAGTGGCTGGCAGTGAGGACCAGGAGGAACTCTGAGCGGACTGAAGTTATGACCAGTCGGAACCTAGAAATAAGCAGAAACAAAGAACCGTGGAAGAAACTTAGACTAGAGGGTACAGAAACCAACTGGTCGCCAACTTGGAGAAAACACAAGACCGTCCCCCAGAGAGAAGCAGAGAGAGAATGCAGCCAAGTCATGTGGAGTATCAGGGTGAAGCCCCAGGGTCTCTTATGTCTATACTCTCTCAAGCTGTTGGCTTCCATATCCTGTCTGAATAGGTCCAGTCTTTTAATTCCCGTGGGATTTCTGCCTCCTTTGGTGGGCCTTGCAAAAGCCCTCGCGATTTGTGCTACCCATTACTGTATCTCTTGCAAACAATAGAAGCTAACCATAATAGAGTTTTGATTACAGGAATGACCTCTCAGGTCAAGAATGTGTATCTGGCTTTTCTAGAATGTATTGGTAACCATGATCATGAAACATACTAAGCCATCCAGGACTGCAGTTTTGCCGTGGTTACAAATGAGGAGACTGAAAAATGTACTCATTTCCTAAACCCATGGTTTCCAAACTTTTTCAAGTCATGACACATAGAAAATGATAATACTTGTACAATATGCTAATGTCCATGAGGGAGCCTGCTTGTGGCCAGGTATAATACTGCCCTAAGCATCCTAGCCCTAGTCACCTCCCAAACTGATGGGATTATTACCTCTTGCAAACCTATAATCCATTCCTGGCACACATATGGGGAAGCTTTGCTTTGGGCTACTGGTCTACTGTGTAATGAGTTAACACTTCTGTAGAGAGAGTAGTGTTCTGGAAGAATTAATACCTAAAACTCCCTTGCCCACTTCACTTGACTGAAATCATATTTTCTTCTCCCACAGTTACCCAGAAGTAAGATTCTGGTAGATTGATAATTGTCTATAAGGTAGAGGTTGTCATCGCCACCCCTCACCCAGTACCACCATTATAAAGGGGATGGCATTCCTTCCTTGCAAGTTGGAACATCTTATACTGGGGATAACAGATAGATTTTATTATTTTATCTCTGCCAACCTCAGTGGACTGAAGTGAAGCCTGAAGCATGGAGGTTGCAAGTAGGTGGGCTGGAGATCTGACAGAACTCGTGCGTTGGAGGGTATTCATTAAGAATCTGATAGATGTTGTGTAATAACCGTTGAACACAAGGGAACATTTTGGGGCCACTCCAGGCAAGGCAAGCCTGGAATAATTCATTTTCTGAATTACTTTGTCTTCATTGACACCTTACTGTTTAAATCCTGTATTGTTCCCAGAAGTAAGCTAGTTTGAGAAAAAGAATGATTTACCCCAGGTGTTTTCTTTGTAGATAGGACTTTGCCTCTTGCAGAAATCTAGACTAGCCAATAATAGTAACACTTACAATAACACAAGCCTTTACTAAGGGCTTACTGCATCCTGGACACGGTGCTAAGCATTGTGCAGCATCACTTCAGTTAATCTGTAGAGCAATCTTTGACAAAGGGACTGTCACTACTCCCATGTGATAGATGAGAAAATTGGGCAATAGATAGAAAGTGGTAAGGCCAGGAGTTAAAACTGGACAAGCTTAGCTCCTCCACTCCACCACTAGGATCATGTGCTGTCTGTAATCCTGTTTGCTTCTGCTTCAAAGAGCTGAATTTTAAGATAAAGCAGTGTTACACTCATCCTGAGCCCACTATAAATGCTGCTTTGTGACGGCAGTGTTCTGTAAAAGCGTGTCAGTTCTAACCAAGCTTGGTTTAATGGTCTCAAGACCAGCCTTTACGATTGACAAGTTAGAACATTTAGGAAAATGCATGCACTTTATTTTCGGGAAATTGCTGGATATGGAGATGACAAGAACAGATGTAAGTGGTTTACAAGCCCCCGGAAGCGATGAAGTTGATGCGTTTGCTTTGTTGCCTTTTGCTTTGTGTTCACCAGAGAAACAATGAGGTTCCATTTGGAAGCCGTCTGTAGCACCCGGGAGGGCCTTTGAGTGGGGTTAGAAATCTTGACAGAGCTCTCTACCACCTTTATTCTTGTTTGTTTGTACATGATGGCAGGGCCTCCTGGGGACCCGAGAGGTATTGGATTGGCCAAAAAGTTTGTTTGCACTTACAGAAAACCTGAATGAACTTTTTGGCCAACCCAGTATACTATGAGCCTAGGGCTCTGGGCTTGAATCAGAGTGGTTTAGAAAGATTCAGGGACCAGAACATTTATGGCTTAAATTCCTCTCCCTAGGGGAAAATAAAATGAGTCATTGGAGAGTTGGTACTGGCAGAGATTTGCCAGGAAGCATATTATCTCCCTCTGTTCTCTTTTCGTTCTCCTTCCTCCGTTGTTTCTTTCTTCCTCTTTTAGCATTGCCAAAATTTAAATTATCCCCAGTAAACAAACAAATGAAGATCCTCAGAGCTTTCCAATCAGAATAAAAAGTTTGTGGTTGTTTAAATGCAAATTCAAAGATTCTGTATATGGTCTCATCAGTGATTGATGAATGAAGTATGTCTCATTTTTTTACATAAATTATATAATTTGTCTTTGTTTTTAGATATTTACACTAGTTTTATTTTTTATACTCTTATAATACCATCCAACAAAAACTGGTGGTTGTATATTCAAAAAAAGAAAGATACACATTTACTCAATGTCTATTAGGTACATAAGTACCATAAGTCACATATGACATGTCATCAATTTCTTATAGCCCACCAGAAAGAAATTAATATTTCCCTCTTGAAGATATTGAGGCTCAGAGAGGTTATGTTTATGTAACTTGACCCAAGATTACCTAGCAGCTGGTAAGTGGCAGAGTCTTGAATGTAAACCAGATCTAATCTTTATTTTCTTGGGCTCTAAAATCACTGCAGATGGTGACTGCAGCCATGAAATTAAAAGACACTTGCTCTGTGGAAGAAAAGCCATGACCAACTTAGACAGCATATTAAAAAGCAGAGATATTACTTTGCAAAAAAAGGTCCATCTAGTCAAGGCTATGGTTTTTCCAGTGGTCATGTATGAATGTGAGAGTTGGACTATAAAGAAAGCTGAGCATCGAAGAATTGATGCTTTTGAACTGTGGTGTTGGAAAAGACTCTTGAGAGTCCCTTGGACTGCAAGGAGATCCAACCAGTCCATCCTAAAGGAAATCAGTCCTGAATATTCATTGAAAGGACTGATGTTGAAGCTGAAACTCTAATACTTTGGCCACCTGATGCAAAGAACTGACTCATTTGAAAAGACCCTGATGCTGGGAAAGATTGAAGGCGAGAGGAGAAGGGGACAACAGAGGATGAGATGGTTGGATGGCATCACCGACTCGATGGACATGAGTTTGAATAAACTCTGGGAGTTGGTGATGGACAGGAAAGCCCTGCGTGCTGCAGTCCATGGGGTCACAAAGAATTGGACATAACTGAGCGACTGGACTGAACTGAATCTGCCAGACTCAGAGTTGTACCAAAATATGTCCATGGTGGCATGTACCTTCGATAGGCTCTTATAAGATTTCATTACTCAGCAGACAGTGTATATTCTGTCTCTTGGCACTGGGTTTATCCCCAAAAATAAATAAGATGTGATCTGTGCTTTCAAAAGTTGGTAATTATAATAATGGGCATTAAGTCTGATTTATGAAGGGACAGTGAAGGTCCATGCAGCCAACTTCCTGAGGCAGAAAGGAAAAGGAGAAAAAGTTTCACCCAAGGAGAGATGTTAGAACCAAGCAAGTCTTAAATTTGACAGGCAAAGGAGTAGAGTCAGGGAGAAGTTTGAATAACATTCTGAGCTGAAAACTGTGTGGACAAAACTCTGAAAAGGAATGCTTGAACACTCCATGTGCTAGGGACATAGAATTTATCTTAGTTTCCTAAGGGTGCGGTAATAACATGCCACAAAGTAGGTGGCTTAAAACAACAGAAATTTATTCTTTCACACCTTGGAGACAAGATGTCCAAAATCAAGGTGTGAGCAAGGTGGATTCCTTTGGGAGGCTCTGAGGGGGAACCTGTTCCATGCTTTTCTCTTTGATCCTTGTGATGGCCAGTGATCCTTGGCTTGTTGACACATCAGCCCAATCTCTACCCCCACCTTCACCTGCATTCTCCCTGTGTCTTCACATGGCAGTATTCTTATATAAGGACACTAATCATATTCAGTTAAGGGCCCACCTTACTCCAGGATGAACTCAACTAGTTAATCTGTAGTTACTTTATTTCCAAAGAAAGTAACATTCTGAGGTTGGGGTTTGAGACATAAAAATATTTTTGCCAGGGGGCACAAAATTCAATTATAACAGTGCATGTTGAAGCCTGAATCCTGTTTATCACAGGACATCTGTACCACAACAGAGAACCATGGCTTCACCCTGTAGGCAATAGAAAGCCAAGTGACGTTGTAAACTTGGATGTGAAATTATCAGTTGGGTTTGGGAAGCAACTGTGGCAACAGTGGAAGGGGTAAAAGTGGGGACCAGTAAGTAGCAGGCAGCCACTTAGAAGGTTGTTCCAGGGCTCAGTCAAAATTTTATGCAGAATTGGGTATCAGAGAAGATCTTAATTACAGAATAAGGACATTATATATAGAAATGTTTTCCTTGCTTTGTTTATATTAGGCAAAAACTGAAAATAACCTAAATATCCAACAATGGTTAAGGAAATTGTAAGTAGCCATTAAAAATTCTTTCAAAGCACATAATAACATAACACAAAGCTGTATTTAAGTTTTCTTTAGGATGCAAAGTGTACAAATAAAGTGTGATTTGGAGTATTTTAGTGTTACTGTGTCCAAGTTCCTACTGCTCACTGCTCAGTTCAGTTCAGTCACTCAGTCGTGTCTGACTCTTTGCAACCCCATGGACTGTAGCACACCAGGCCTCCCTGTCCATCACCAGCTCCTGGAGTTTACTCAAACTCATGTCCATTGAGTCAGTGATGCCATCCAACCATCTCATCCTCTGTCATCCCCTTCTCCTCTCGCCTTCAATCTTTCCCAGCATCAGGTGGCCAAAGTATTGGAGTTTCAGCTTCAACATCAGTCCTTCCAATGAATATTCAACACTGATTTCCTTTAGGACGGACTGGCTGGATCTCCTTGCAGTCCAAGGGACTCTCAAGACTCTTTTCCAACACCACAGCTGAAAAGCATCAATTCTTCAGCACTTAGCTTTCTTTGTAGTCCAACTCTCACATTCATACATGACTACTGGAAAAATGATAGCCTTGACTAGACGGACCTTTTTTGGCAAATTAATGTCTCTGCTTTTTAATATGCTGTCTAGGTGGACCATAACTTTTCTTCCAAGGAATAAGCATCTTTTTATTTCATGGCTGTAGTCATCATCTGCAGTGATTTTGGAGGCCAAAAAAGATTAGGTCTGTCACTGTTTCTACTGTTTCTCCATCTATTTGCCATGAAGTGATGGGACTGGATGCCATGATCTTTGTTTTCTGAATGTTGAGCTTTAAGCCAACTTTTTCACTCTCCTCTTTCACTTTCATCAAGAGGCTCTTTAGTGCTTCTTCGCTTTCTGCCATAAGGGTGGTGTCATCTGCATATCTGAGGTTATTGATATTTCTCCCGGCAATCTTGATTCCAGTTTGTGCTTCATCCAGCCCAGCGTTTCTCATGATGTACTCTGCATATAAGTTAAATAAGCAGGGTGAAAACATACAGCCTTGACGTACTCCTTTTCCTATTTGGAACCACTCTGTTGTTCCATGTCCAGTTCTACCTGTTGCTTCCTGACCTGCATACAGGTTTCTCAAGAGGCAGGTTAGGTGGTCTGGTCTTCCCATCTCTTTCAGAATTTTCCACAGTTTATTGTGATCCACACAGTCAAAGGCTTTAGTACAGTCAATAAAACAGAAATAGACATTTTTCTGGAATTCTCTTGCTTTTTCAATGATCCAGCGGATGTTGGCAATTTGATCTCTGGTTCCTCTGCCTTTTCTAAAACTAGCTTGAACATCTGGAAGTTCACGTTTCACATATTGTTGAAGCCTGGCTTGGAAAATTTTGTGCATTACTTTGCTAGCATGTGAGATGAGTGCAATTGTGTGGTAGTTTGAGCATTCTTTGTCATTGCCTATCTTAGGGATTGGAATGAAAACTGACCATTTCCAGTCCTGTGGCCACTGCTGAATTTTCCAAATTTTCTGGCATATTGAGTGCAGCACTTTCACAGCATCATCAAGTTTCTACTGCTTACTGCTCAACAGGCCATTGAATTGAGAAGTGAGGTTTTGGGGTAAGGAATAGTGACTTTGGGCTTCCCTGGTAGCTCAGCTGGTAAAAAAAAAAAAAAAACCTGTGTGCAATGCAGGAGACCCCAGTTCAGTTCCTGGCTTGGGAAGATCCCCTGGAGAAGCAATAGGCTCCCCACTCCAGTATTCTTGGGCTTCCCTCATGGCTCAGACAGTAAAGAATCCACCTGCAATGCGGAGACCGAGTTTGATGCCTGGGTTGGGAAGATTCCCCTGGAGGAGGACATGGCAACCCACTCCAGTATTCTTGCCTAGAGAATCCCCACAGACAGAGGAGCCTGGTGGGCTGCAGTCCATAGGTTGCAAAGTTTCGGACATGACTGTACGACTAAGCACAGCACAGCGACTTTATTTGAAAAGCCAGCAGACTGAGAAGATAGTCTACTGGTGTTTAAAGAACTATCTTGCCTGGGTTTGGGTGCCAGTTTCATTTTTAGAACAAAGCAGGGAAAGTGAGGAGGTAAAGTAAAAGAAGCTATAAGTCGTTACAGGTATTTCCTGGTTCTGGCCAGAGTCTGGAGAGGAATGTGTTAATTTTTTCTTTCCTGCAGTCATTCACTGGTGGGCCTGGTCAAGATGTTTCCTGTGAGCTAAACAAAGGTATTTTATAATGTATTAATGGTGGTTTTCTCTGGGTGACAGAATCAGGAAATGTTTTTGTCAGCTTTGTTTAGGTATAATTTACATAAAATAAAATCCAGTGATTTTTAGATGTACATTTTGACAAATCATGTCAAATCGTATATAGTCATGTAACTGTTACCATAATGATGACATAAAACATTTTCATCCTCCAGAAAGTTTCCTCATGCCTCTGAAGTCAGCCCCTTGGCAACCTCCAACATGCTTTCTGTCATTGTAGTTTCATCTGTTCTAGAATTTCATACAAATAGGATCTTTCAGTATTTGGCATTTTGTTTCTTCCACTGAGATTAATGCTGTTGAGATTCATACGTGTTGTTGCATATGTCTGTAATTTGTTCTTTTTAGTATAGAATAATATTCCCTTGCCTGAGGTGTACTGAAATTTGCTTATTCATTTTATTCATTTGTTTATCCAAATGTTAATAAGTATTTGGTTCAATCCAGCTTTTATTCATCTAAGACTTAATGGCTCTTATAAACTTCTTTGCACGTTTTACATAAAAGTCTTTGTTATCTATTTCTCCTGGAAAAATAACTGAGAGTGGCATTGCTGATCATAGACTAAGAGAATGTCTAACTTTATTAAAAAAAAATGTAGCTATGCAATTGTGCATTCCCAACAGCATTATATGAGAGATCCAGGTGTTCTACATCCTTACAAACATGTGGAATTCTTTATTATCATAGTGTATATAGTGCTATCCCATTGTGGTTTTAATTGCATTTCCCTGATGACTACTGATGGTGAACATCTTTCCATGAACTTGTTTGCAAGCTACACATCTTTATTGAAGTGTTTGTTCAAATGCCCATATGTTACTATCTTCTTATATTTAAAAGTTATTTATTTAATCTGGATAGAAGCCCTTTAGCATATATATGTTTGCAAATATTTTTCCAGTTTGTGATTTTCATTTTTATGTTCTTAATGGTATCTTTTAAAAAGTAAGAATTTTTACTTCCAGCACCGTCCAAATTAGTTTTTCTTTTATTCTGTGCTTTTTATTTAAGAAATCTTTGCCAATTTAAGATTCCTAAGATTTTCTTCTGTATTTTCTTCTAGAGAACTTATAGTTTTAGATCATATAGTTAGGTCCATGAGTTATCTCAAGATGATTTTTGTATATTGTGTAAGGTAAGGGTCAGAACCATTTCTTTGTGTATGTGGGTATCCAGTTTTTCCTGTACTACTTGGTGTAAGAGTATCCTTTTCTTCCTTGAAAAATCAATTGACCATGTGTGGGTCTAAACCTCGAATTTTTTCTATTTGATCTATACATGTACTTTTATATAATAACATCCTCTCTTGATTATTATAGTATAACAGTAAGCCTCAAAAACTTATTCTTTTTAAATTGGTTGGTCTACTTTAGGTCCTTTGCATTTCCATATAAATTGTAGAGTTACCTTGTCAACTTCTACCCCCTCCAAAATGCTAGTATCTGATTGCAATTGAGTTGAAGCAGTAAATCATTTGGGGAATACTGAAGACTTAATATCAAATATTTCTATCCATGAATATCAGTTAGCTCATTTATTTAATTGTTCCATAATTTATTTAAGCAATGTTATATAATTCCCAGTGTACAGATCTTGCATGTTTTTAGAAAACTTTCCAGAATCATATTACCTAGTATTTCAATTATATGTGTTAGACCACTCAATATTGTCCTACAAGTCACTTATGCTTTGGTCACCCTTGTTAATCTAAGAAGATGGATTAATAAAGACTTTGAGTAGCATCACCTCAGTCAAGGTCACAGATTGCCACATGATGAATTTGTGCCAGACTTAGGAAGAAAAACTTAAAACTTTTAGAGCATTTTGAATTTTGCCATTGCAGATAGGGATTATATTGCCATCTTTCATTTGCTTAGCAGGATATTGAGAATTAGAAATGTTAATTCATTTGCCAATAGTAGCACAGCTTGTATCTGAACTGGATTTCAAGTCTAAGAATGTTTAAGTCACAAGCCAGAGAGCTCTTAACTGTTACCCTATAATATCTTTCCACTTACTTATTTTTAAATATGTGTTCTATGTCTGAATAGAAGGCAATGGCACCCCACTCCAGTACTCTTGCCTGGAAAATCCCATGAACAGAGGAGCCTGGTGGGCTGCAGTCCATGGGGTCGCTACTAGTCGGACACGACTGAGCGACTTCACTTTACTTTTCACTTTCATGCATTGGAGAAGGAAATGGCAACCCACTCTAGTGTTCTTGCCTGGAGAATCCCAGGGATGGGGGAGCCTGGTGGGCTGCCATCCATTGGGTCGCACAGAGTCGGACACAACTGAAGCGACTTAGCAGCAGCAGGAGCTATGTCTGAATAATGAGAAATCTTTCCACTAATGAGGAATCTTCCCACTAATGAGGAAAAATGCTGAGAAAGATTGAAGGCAGAAGGAGACGGGGACAACAGAGGACAAGATGGTTGGATGGCATCACCAACTCAATGGATATGAGTTTGAGCAAGCTCTGGGGATTGGTGATGGACAGGGAAGCCTGGCATGCTACAGTCCATGGGGCCACAAAGAGTTGGACATGACTGAGTGAACTGAACTGAGGGCAAAGGGGAGCAGAAAAGAAGGAAGTCATCATCTCTCTTTGGAATGAATATTTGGATGCTTACTTTTCTCCATGAAACTGATTCCAAACATAGGACATGGACGTATTTTCCCCTTTCTCTAATCTGACTACACAGTAAGGCCCAGTAGAGATGGATCTGACAATTCCCTCTCCTAGGGTGTCTCTGCAATTCTTAGTCACAGCCGTCCTCTGAGTGAGTGAGCGAATGTGTGCACGGGTCCCCTCTTCTGGCTTGTGGCTTCCTGGCCAGCAGGAATACGTCTTGATCATTTGTGACCTGTCATTTTATAATACTCAGCAATTCATTTGTGTTGATATATTTAAACTGAATTGAGTAGAAAGTTACTTTGGCTAAATGAGGATCACCATCAGCTTTACCTGGGTGGTAAAGGTAAAGGTTGAAAAAGGTTGGAACAGGCTGGAAAAGGTTTTTTAATACAATTTACACACTTTGCCTTTAATATGAGGATATTTGTCCTGAGGAGGATTGGAGAGGATGAGAAATCTCTGCCAATTAAATACATGTGAACTGCTAAGTTTTGTTTTCACTCTTCTGTCCCTCGCTTTTTAACACATTATTGACCAGGGGATTTTTGTAGAAGCGAACGCCTGTGGCTGGCAATTTGTTAGTAGTAGTGGTTTAGTTGCTGAGTCGTGTCTGACTCTTGCAGCTCCACAGACTGTAGCCTGCCAGCTCCTCTGTCCATGGGATTTTCCAGGCAAGAATACTGGAGTGGCTTGCTATTTCCTTCTCTGGCAATTTGTTATATAAGTGATTATTGATATGTCTCTAGTCAATAATGTTCAGGTAACAAAAGATGTATTAATATCATATCATATCATAGCATTCATATCTCTGGTCAATAAGTTGTTAAATACTCTATCAGCTAGAAAGATATTGGTAACCTAGTTCTCTGTATATTTACATCCCAGAAGCTTTGTCATTCTAATAAATCTGTTCTGCCATGACTTGCAAATCAGCTTAATTTAAATCTCTTGAGTTTTCATTATGTTTGACACAGGCTTAGTAATTCTCAGAAAATGATCTTTGTTAAATGATGTTTAGCTAGAAATTCTGATATTCAAGAATGCTTACACAAACAGCTGTCATTCTTTACAATGGCCTCATTATCTATTGACACAGTTCAAGGCATTGTTTTATTTGAAAATGTCTGTCTTTCTCTGCTTGTTCCAGCAACAGTTTTCCTGGAGTTTTGGAAAAGACGGAGAGCAGTAATTGCTTATGACTGGGATTTGATAGACTGGGAAGAAGAGGAGGTTTGTATTATTTACCTCAATTTAAAAAAAAAAAAAAAGAGCAAATAATCAAGAAATACACAATCCCTCTTGAGTCATCACTTTCTGCTCTGTGACGGAAGTCAGGTTGACTCATAAAGCATTTTTATACCTGTCTCTGCAGGAAATTTCAAGCAGTATAAAAATGTAGCAGAAGAATTTTAAAAAATACATTTTGATTTCTTAGTGGAGTAAAAAGTTCATGGCTAAGTAAAGCATTTGACTTGTATGTAGAGGCATCAGAAGAATTGGTAGTAAGATTTGTTTAGTTTCCTTAAATATTATCCGTTCTCTTTACTGTGTCAGAAGGAGAATATTAGTTTACAGTTATAGGCACTTGAAAGCAGACCTCCTAAAGTTCTCCAAGGAAATGATTAAGTCTTCAGGACCCTGGACAGCTCAGAAGGATTCTCGCATGATAAACACTGAGGGGGAACCACTGCGCATGCAAGCTCTTTGGTTGATGTGCTAAAAGCCGGCCTCCGCTAGATAAAACTGTCCAGCAGAGGTAAACTCGGGCCCTCAGACTCCACTTTTTCAGCATGTTACTCTCCCTTCCCGGCCAGTACACCATGCCCTTTCCTAACCTGTGTCTGGTCTTTATGTCAAAAGTCTTGAGGCCCCATGCTGAGTTTGGTCATCGTAAGTCTCTCGGACCCTGCTTTTCCTTGAGAATCACTCAGGCCTGAACTCGTCTTTCCTTCCTCTCATCCCCTGCCCCTCCTGAGTTCCATTTCCTGAGAGCCTACCGGTGCAAGTAAATCCAATGCCGTAGTCATATATGATATGATCATGGGTCTTAATGGGTGTTTTCCTTCCAGGAGACACATATGTTTATTTTTATAAATTAAATGGAATTGTCTGTAAACATAACTGAGAATTTTAGCCCTGGGATAGGTTTGGTAGAGGACATAATTTTGAGAGGAATGTTTTTTCCTTCAAATCATGCCTTGTGGATGGATGCCTTTTCTCCTCGAGCCCATGAGCATATTTGGGTCATTTTTAAATATAGACATGATACTGGGATTTTCAGCAATCCTTGTTCCTGTGCTAAGGCCCCTCTCAGGCTTGTATAAGCATTCACTCTCCAGAAAATGGTTTTCTGAGTTGGAAGGGACCGCCCGGGTTTCTGAAGGCTACCAACTGCAGCAAGACTGCAGCATCCGAGACTTCCTCCTGAATGGAGCTGTTCTGGTTTTTGTTCCATGTGTGTATAGGAGTAGCTTTCACTTGGGATGGAAAATGCTCTTTCCTGGGTATCCAAGTCACCACCAAGAAGCTGTGTCGTCTAAGGCAAATTACCTCACCTTTGGATTTTTTTTTCATTTCTAAAGAAAAATGTTTCTAAATTCTCCCGTCAGGTATAAAGTGTAGCATTATTTAAGTAACTCTGATTAAACCAGTCTAAAGTCACCACTGGCACTTGTGGTGGGAGCACTATATGGGTACCTTTAGGGTAAACGTATCTCTGGTAAGTCTGGATCCTTCTGGATTCCCAGCCCTGTTAAAAAGCATGGAGCACTGAACCTCAGCGCTTTCACTCAGCACCCCTGTGTAGAGGTCGTTAGGAGCCCTGTGCGGTTCCAGTTCTGTTTGGGATTCAGTGTAGAAATGCCTGTTACTCCTAGCCTGTGGCTCTCAACTTGCTGTGCAGAAGAACCCAGATGAGCTGCATGCCTCCTTCAGGGGTAACCCAGAGTATTACCTGGCTAGGGCTGCCATAACAAAGCAGCACTAACTGGGTGGCTTACACAATAGAAACTGTCTCTCAGTTTGGAGGTGAGCAGTCGAGACCATTGGCAGGGCTGGTTTCTTCTGAGGGCCATGAGGGAAGGATCTGTTCCCTGTCTCTGCCTTTGGCTTGCCGATGGCCATCTACTCCCTGAGTCTTCACATGCCTTCTCTCTGTGCATGTCTCTAAATGTGCTCTTCTTGCAAAGATCTGTAGGGACCCTGTCTCCAAATACAGACACATTCTGAGATGCTAGGGTAAGGACTTCAGCTTATGAATTGGGAGGTAGGGTGGGGACAAAACTTAGCCTGTCCTACCCAGGATTTCAGGTCTGCCTCCATGATTGACCTCAGTTTCTGGATGATTAACTTAGTGACCCTTGATGACACTTGTAGCCTGATGACTTGAGTTTCCCAAAGAAGCAGAATATTCTAGATCTGATATATCCTAAGGTATAACTACCTGAAATAAAGGAGGCAGAGGCTGTTTACAGCTGTCTCTGCCCATGACCTCCCTGATTATCTGCATGAAGCCAGCACTGGGCTTATCCTGTGGAGGGAGTCAGGCTGCCTTTCCTCCCACAGAGGGCGGCCCCTACCAGACCCGCCGTGATTTCTCTCCTGTCAGCTCCTTCTTTGCTTTCTGTCAGTACCTGCATCCACCTCTTGAGTGTTTCTGCTGGAGTTAACTCAAGTCTCCCTTGTACCAGAGTTTCTGCTCCTTTTCCTGCATCTTCCAAGACACTCGCATAAAACAAGGTCCTAGTTAATCAGAACCACTTTGGCACACCGTTTTGTTGCTTATCTTTTCCTAATCCTGTAATTGCTTTTGGTCAGAAGCCATTCACATTGGATGGGGCTCAACTCAATGAAATAAAAATCTCAGCTTGAGTTAGAATTAGAGGAGCCTTGATTTTAACTGGATTTGAAAGGCGTTTCCCTTGTTTTCAATACCAATTAAGAATCCATTAAAATCTATGGTTAAGGGTGAATGACTCCTATAGGAGCTTATTTAAAACATAGATTCACCAGGTTTTTAGCTGCCTAAATCGAAAAACTAAAAATCGTAGAAAACTAAGAACTATATTGCCATTATAACTCATAAAATGAATTCTGAACATTTCACTCTTGAGAAGTTTTCTTTGTCCTAGTGTTCATTATCATTCCTCAGTAATAAATAAAAGCTTGTTAGTTATTTCAAACTACTGGGGACAAGGACAAATTGGTCCCTTTCTCACTCTCAGTTTCTTTCTTCAAGTATCATTTAATAAGATAATAGAAATACTTAACTATTAGTCTAAATCACAGAGCCATGATGATAATAATTAAAGATCATCATTCTTTAGATTTTCTTTAATAAGTGGCCAATTTCCAAATATTTAAACCTGGGTTTCCAAGTGCATATCATGGAGTGAGTGATGACTGTGGCATTTGTTGACTGTTTTCCTGTGGGGTAAAATGATTTTATTTTCTTCTTGTCCAAGTACCTCTTCAGTATGCAAAAATGTGTCTGCTTGTTTTTTAGGAAGAAATACGGCCCCAGTTTGAAGCCAAGTATTCCAAGAAAGAGCGGATGAATCCCATTTCTGGCAAGCCAGAACCATATCAAGCATTTGCAGATAAATGCAGCCGACTTATTGTTTCTGCATCTGGAATATTTTTTATGGTATGAATCCTTTTTTTTTACACAACTGTGTTTCATAAAGTACAAACTTATAGCATGGGAACAATAATCATACCAGGTATTTAAATACATTTTTTGTACGTTCTGATATTTAGACCTCACAACAGTTCTATATAATGATCAGGGGTGACCCTGCTGTCCCATTTTACAGGTGGAGTAACTGAGACTCCAGAAGGTTAAGGGGCTCACCCAGGTTAGCCAGGAAATAGCCCAAAGCTCAGGTTCTCAAACTACTGTTCTTTCCATTTGTCTATGTCATAATGAAAGGAACTAAAATTATGAGGTGGAACTTACAGCAATGTCATTCAAGCTTTCATTTTTACAATGCCCATATAATAAGAAATACATTCTTTGCCATAACCCAGTATATGCTATGCTAATAGATGTATAAAACTGAAAAGTTATTGAAACAATGCCCATCTTTATAATATTCAAGGAACTCTGATTTTTTAATTAGTCTGTTTTTTAATGCCAGCTCTAACTCCTTAACATTTATTTTGCTGATGGTTATGCCGCTGCTGCTGCTGCTGCTAAGTCGCTTCAGTCATGTCCAACTCTGTGCGACCCCATAGATGGCAGCCCACCAGGCTCCCCTATCCTTGGGATTCTCCAAGCAAGAACACTGGAGTGGGTTGCCATTTCTTTCTTCAATGCATGAAAGTGAAAAGTGAAAGTGAAGTCGCTCAGTCGTGTCCAACTCTTAGCAACCCCATGGACTGCAGCCTACCAGGCTCCTCTGTTCATGGGATTTTCCAGGCAAGAGTACTGGAGTAGGGTGCCATTGCCTTCTCTGGCTGATGGTTATATCAGTTTTCAAAACACTAATCTGAAGCTGGATTGTTAGCTTTTCCTAAAAAGAAGTCATTTTGTGATCCACTTTGACCCTGTTAGTTACTGAACCACACATATGCAATTTGTCAGAAATGTCATTTTAGAACAGGAAGGAATGGTTGGGATCCTCCTTTTTCCTCTTTTCAAAGAGCACATGTGCATAAATATATATTCTAATTGGTTCGAATGGGAAGGACAGAACAACAGAAAATCCAGACAATCTCCCCGCTGTAGCCAGGAAGAAACTGGGGAGATGATGGGGTAGGCAGATTGCCCAAGTGTCTCTTAGCTTGGGTCAAGACTCAGATCCTGCCCTATCTACAGATTCTGCTTTGTAAGCAGTGGTGTCAGGCTTTGCCTCCTGTAAGTACATTTATATGTATTATTTTGGGTTGTATTTCTCACAATAAGAGCTGTAGAAGCTAAAGCCATGGAGAGAACAAGCTACTTGCTCAAGGTGACACTGCCAGGTTATAGCTGAACCAGGACTCAGCCCTGACTTATGACTCTGAGTACAGTGAACTGTCCATTGCAGCATATTGCCACCCTTGTCTAAAATTCAGTGTAGGTCTCACCTATCACCGTATCAACAGCTCCAGGATTCAAACACGGGCAGTTTTGTGTTTGTTTTCTATTATTAGTACTATTTTTTGCCAGTTCAGCCAGGTTTTATCCCTGGGCTTTTAGAGCATGTCTCTCACAGTATACCAAAGACAGAGGCTACGCGAAACATCAGAATGCTCCTATAGAGAAAGGAAGCTCTAAGTTGCCAGAGCATATCCTGAGGCCCCACTTTAAGATCTAGTTTTTGACGGCCGTGTAAGCTAAGGTCTCTTCTCTAAGACACAGTAAGCGAGTCATCTAATGAAAGCCACAGAATTTTTTGGAATCTCAAGTCCCCATTATTCACAGAGATAGAGATATGCTGTATTCTTCTCAAACACCATCAAGTGTTCAGAGGAAGATGCCCCAGCTCAGTCTGTGTATCTATCTGATAAATAAGAGTATGTACCTTTCATAGGCTTATTCAGCAACAAATAGCTGAGCACCTGGCATGATGCTAAGATGTTGCAGAAACCATGAACTGCAGAAACGACAGTCACCGTCCCTACCTTGGTAGAGCTTACTGTCTGAGTGGGGGAAACTGACAATAAGCAGACGGTTGCTAGAAATTATAAGTTTAGCTACTGAATAACAACAAATAAGCTGCATATTGCAAGAATGGCAGAGGTACCATGTGCATGCTCAGTTGCACAGTTAGGTCTGACTCTTGGCAACCCTACGGACTGTAGCCCACCAGGCTCCTCTGTCCATAGGATTCTCCAGGCAACTGGAGTGGGTTGCCATACCCTTCTCCACGGGATATTCCCAAACCAGGGATCAGACCCATGTCTCTTCTGTCTCCTCCACTGGGAGCCGGGTTCTCTACTACTGAGCTGTCTGGGAAGCCATTGGTACCATATAACAACAACAGAAAGCCTGAGGAGTGGAGGAGGGGGTCATGAAAAGCATTAATTATGAAGTAGTTCTTGAGCTGAGATGTGAAGAATGAATAGGTATTAAGTAGACTATGGGAGGACATGTGGGTGTGTCATGTGTTGGGCAGGTCAGCGTTTTGGGCAAAGGAAGACTAAGGGTGCTTAGCCTATTTGAAACAATAAGGAAAGGTCTGGAGTCTTTGGAGGGAGTGGAAAAACAGTGGGGCTGGATAGACTCTTCAGGCCACCATAAGGGCTTTGCTTTTATCCTAACAGTAAAAGGAAACCAAGAAATAGCTTTAAACCAGAAGAGCAACATGATAAGATTTCCATAATATTTGTTCATTTGCTTAATCTAATATTCTGATTTTAAAAGTGTCATTCTGTAGCCAAACAGTTTATCAACTCTCAAGTACCCTGGTTTTTCTATTTGGATAACAAAGAACATGCGAACAGATGAGAGGAAGTATCAACCACATGGAAAGTGTGCCTTTTGTTATGGTGTCTCCACTCAGGACCACCATGACCGTATCTCCTTTTCCTGTCGGAGGATTTTCTTGGGGGTGGGAGCCCCTCCCTGAAACATCCCACCACTGTGCTCACTGGGTGTCCTCTGTCTTCCTGCCAGATCTGCGTGGTGATTGCCGCGGTGTTCGGGATTGTCATTTACAGGGTGGTGACCGTCAGCACTTTTGCAGCCTTTAAGTGGGCGTTAATCAGGAATAATTCTCAGGTTGCAACCACAGGAACTGCTGTGTGCATCAATTTCTGCATCATCATGCTGCTGAATGTGGTAAGTGAGCATCTAGGTAACTAGTCTCACGGATAAACGGTGTGTGCAGCAGGTGATTGTGTCTTCTGTTTCTAAAGGGACCTGGCCTCAGAGAGATTGGTCACTTATGTGACACTTGTGGCCTGGCATGAGGTATACATTTTGGGGGGTATAGAAGACTTGAGTCAAATCTGGCCTGTAGAATTTCCTACAGTATAAGATTCAGCAAGGCATTTGCCCTCTCTAAACCTCAGTTACCTTATGTATCCAATAAGGTAACACTATAAGCCCCTTGGGGAAATTTAGAGACCAAAAAGAAAAAAAAATGGGCTTCCCTGATAGCTCAGTTAGTAAAGAATCCACCTGCAATGCAGGAGACCCTGGTTCAATTCCTGGGTGGGGAAGATCCCCTGGAGAAGGGAAAGGCTACCTACTCCAGTATTCTGGCCTGGAAAATTCCATCGACTGTATAGTCCAAGGGGTAACAAAGAGAAAAAATATATTTTAAGGCCCAGCTCAGAATCTGACATAGCTCAACAGTGTTGGTTCATGATGGGAAGTTAATCTGAATTCAAAGCATTCTTAGAGATAACTCAGCAAGGACTCTTCCAGGGTGGTACATGTTGCTTGTGTTGATTTCAGGCTTTTTTCAAGTACTTTTTCAGCCCAGCTGTCTCCCTTGAATCCCAGACTCCTCACCTAACACATTCAACCCCCTTACTCCCCATCTTCTTTCCAGAATCAGCTCCTCCCAGTCTCCCCATCATAGCTGCCCAGGCTGAAAACCTTGTTCTCTTTGACTTCTCTGTTTCTCTTACCGTGAAAATGTATCCAGAGTCTGACCACCTTCCACACGTCCCAAGTCCCACCTTGGTCCAAGTCCTCAGGATCTCTCACCTGGGTTATTGCCGTGCCTTCCCCACTGGTCTCCCAGCTTCCCTGCCTGCTCAACCCAGGCTCATCACAGCAGCCAGACCAAGCTTCACACGAGTAAGCCAGCCTCACTCACTGTATCCAGTGGCTTTCCTCTCACTGAAAGTTCAGGTCTTCACATGGCCGCTGGGGTCTCCCTCATCTGGCCCCAGGGAGGTCTTTGACCCTGTCTCCCCCTTCTCACCCTGACTCCCCTGCTCCTCCTTGGCCTTCCTTTGGTTTCTCAGATGTGAGAGGCATGCTCTCATGCAGGATTTGGACTTGCTCTTCGCTCCATCTGGAACCTTCTTCCCTGTGGGGTCTGTAGACTTTACTCCCACACCTCCTTCAGGTCTTTGTTCAAAGGTTACTTTTCTAATAGAAGGCTTCCCTGGTCACTCCATGTAAAATTGCAACCCACTCCTGCTCTCTGACCATTGCCTAGCTCCTCGCCCACTCCATTTTTCTGTATGGCACTGTGCTATGCTAAGTCACCTCAGTCATGTCTGAATCTTTACAGCCTAATGGACTGTAGCCTGCCAGGCTCCTCTGTCCATGGCATTCTCCAAGCAAGAACACTGGAGAGGGTTACCATGCCCTCCTCCAGGGGATCTTCCCAACCCAGGGATCGAACCTGCATCTCTTATATCTCCTCCACTGGCAGGCAGGTGTTTGTTTTTTTTTGTTTGTTTTTTTAACCATTAGTGCCATCTGGGAAGCCCTCTATGGCATTAATTGCCATCTAATAGGCTATTTTTAAACATTTATTGTGTTTATTATCTATCTTCTCCATTTCAGTGTAGCCCCAAGAAGGCAGAAACTTTTGCCATTTTTTTTTCCTCTGTTGTTATTTCCCAGGGACAAAACAGGCTCCGGCTCATAGTAGGCACTCTGTAAACTGTTGTTACTAATTACAGAACAAAAGGTAATGACCAACATTGTTAGACTTGAGGTTTGTAGGAGAGAATAAACATATGTAGAGTGCCATATATAGTGTTTGGCATGGAATAAGTGTTCAATTATAGTTCCCCTCTCTCGTATTTATATTGCAACTTAAATCTGGGCCATAGTGCTGAAATCACTGAGATAATGAAGTATATGTAATTTATTATTAAATATACAGGAACTTTATTATTGTAGGGAAAAAGTTTAAAAATCCAGAAGGTAGGGAAAAAAAAGGAGCACTTGCTGATCATTTTGACATGATGGCTGTGTAACTGTTTGGTCCAGTGGAGACTGAAAGTGGGTGTTTGCCACTCCCTAGCACTGCCCCATCCACAGTTCAGCTGGTCTTAAAGTTAACTGTGGAATAATCTTTGTAAAGGGGAGTGATTCATAGTGAAATGAACCAAACAGCCAGAGCACTGAAAGATTCTGCATCCAGAAGGATGTGGTACATTAAAATTTACTGTATTTTTATCATCTCTTTTCTCCAATATCTTACTAAAATTTAATTTATTCATCTTAAGAAATAAATTCCTGCATACATGCCTTAGGTCTATAAACACACACTTGATTATACATTTTGACCAGGTGCCAGTGCTGTCAGAGTAATAATTCACTTAACTTAAAATCATGTATCCAATCTCTACTTCATGGAACACAGCCAAGAAAAAAAATAAATGAAGTAAAAATGAAGCAGGAGGGGAGGTGAAATAGTATATAATTAGGGATGATACAAAGCACCTACTGTGTGCTAGCAGCTAGACAGGTGTTTTACATGTTTAATAAAAGGCTTCTGAGTCACCAAAATGGATGATAAAGTCCATACACTGAAGCTTACATGTATCATCATGTTTTTGAGAAAGGTTGTCTCACCAGTTAAATTTAATTTTCCTTGATAATTAACTTTAATGATATAATACTTTTGTAATATTAAAGTACATTTGATTAACATCAAATATATTAACATCAATTATATGTCCTAATATGTTAACCAGTGTTTTATATTTATGATACAGTTGAGATGTATGACTCA
Source organism: Oryx dammah (assembly GCF_014754425.2). Taxonomy (NCBI): domain Eukaryota; kingdom Metazoa; phylum Chordata; class Mammalia; order Artiodactyla; family Bovidae; genus Oryx; species Oryx dammah. Next base: position 53,433,751 of record NW_024070213.1, on the reverse strand, counting down.
TCTATAGCACAAGACTTCATATTGAAAATTACACCAATCTCTTTTAATGCTGGACTTTTACAGACTCTGAGGTTTCTATACATAAAATTTGTTACTATGGCCATATGAATTGTATTTTACTATAACAAACCATAATTATTGCTGAAAGTTTAAAGTCATGCAATCTGAGTATTTTGACTTTAAGTAGTTAGCCCAGAAATCTGGGGTCGGTCAGTCAGTCAGTTCAGTCGCTCAGTTGTGTCCGACTCTTTGTGACCCCATGAATCGCAGCACGCCAGGCCTCCCTGTCCATCACCAACTCCCGGAGTTCACTCAAACTCACGTCCATCAAGTCGGTGATGCCATCCAGCCATCTCATCCTCTGTCATCCCCTTCTCCTCCTGCCCCCAATCCCTCCCAGCATCAGAGTCTTTTCCAATGAGTGAATTCTTCGCATGAGGTGGCCAAAGTACTAGAGTTTCAGCTTTAGCATCAGTCCTTCCAAAGAACACCCAGGACTGATCTCCTTTAGAATGGACTGGTTGGGTTTCCTTGCAGTCCAAGGGACTCTCAGGAGTCTTCTCCAACACCACAGTTCAAAAGAATCAATTCTTTGGCGCTCAGCTTTCTTCACAGTCCAACTCTCACATTCATACATGACTGCTGGAAAAACGATAGCCTTGACTAGACGGACCTTAGTCGGCAAGGTAATGTCTCTGCTTTTGAATATACTATCTAGGTTGGTCATAACTTTTCTTCCAAGGAGTGTCTTTTAATTTCATGGCTGCAATCACCATCTGCAATGATTTTGGAGCCCCCCAAAATAAAGTCTGGGGTAAGAGAATTCAAAAGTTAGTAAGGACCTCAAAATGAGTGCGTCTCAACCACATGTAAGGAAAATGATGATATTAAGAAGTAAGGTAACATGCCTAAGACCTACAGCTTTCTGGCTGGTAAAGCTCTAATTCCAGCCTGGGAATTTTACCCAGTGTGATTTTACTACTTTAGTTTAAATGTGATATTCATTTCCATATTTTTCAAATCCATTTGACTAGTTTTCTTTTTCCTCTTCACTTATTACATTTCATTTTAGAGGAAGAACTTGCTCTTTTTCTTTCAATGTATGTCCTCCTAGGAAACCTCTTAGGGGAGGGTTTGCCCTTAACTCTAACCCCTCTACTTCCATAACACAAACACATGGGCACACTCCCCTTCCATCGGGGTGGGGAGTACTTTCACTGTACCCCCTGCACTTCCATACTTACACACACACAAACACATGGGCACACTCCCCTTCTGTCAAGCCGTCCGTTTACCAGATGGTTAGGTGAGTTAAGGATGCACCTAATTAACGAATGGAAAAGCAGAGTACATTAGTTTGGCAGTAATGTGGGAGTAATGTTTCATCACTTTATTATTTATGAATGCTATAATCTAGAAAGTACAACAGCCAGTAAAAACAATGGGATTACAGACTCTTTTCAGAAGCAGTCTTAGAGATTTTACCCTGAGGATGGTGAGTCCCAGGAATATTATGACTTGCCCAGCATCACTTAGCAAGTTAGTAATTAGTGGCAGCTGGCTTGTTGTCACAGATTTTATTCATCCAAATTAAAAAGTGAGATTTCAAAAATAGTAAAGTGGGCCCTTGGACATTTCTTTCTTGCCCTGAAAAGACGTAATTGTAGACAGTGTTTTCATTGTTTGAACAGGGGGATAGTAATTATTTTCATTCATGACTTAATTACCCATTTGCTTCATAATTACCTATCTTAGACCATCTACAGTTTGTTAAATGTAGGAAATTTATTTTACAGCTCTATGAAAAAGTTGCTCTTCTTCTGACAAATTTAGGTGAGTAGAACCCTTTAATTTCATGGTACATTATTGTGGTCTGAAAAATGCCTTCTCAAAGAGTCATATCTGAAACACTGCTGAAAAGAAGCATTCCCTTTATTTTGAATTGTGTACAATGGTTTGTTCTTTGCCCTCAACAGGACATGTTAACTATGTCTAAGAGCTGGGAGAATCTTTCCTACCTAAAGTTTTAAAACCTCCCACAAATACTATCCTTTTATGAGCTAACACAATTTAAAGTAGGTTTTCTCTTAACGCCCCAAAACTATAACATCACAAAAATACATGTGTATGAAGTACCTACAGTCATTTAGGAAAGGAGTCATTTGCTACAGCCCACAATTTTTATTTAATTAAAAACATAGCCAGTCTTCATGGCATATAAAATCATAGCAACGTTAGTTGCTTTGAAGACTAGGAGTCTTTTACCAGGAACATAGGCAGGCTAACTATGACAGACATTTGTAGAAATCTATCTGGACAGTTACCCCTAAGACCCTGTAAAGCACCAGAGCAGTCTGGTGACCAGCTATAAGCTGTGCATTCACTACATTTTCAAGACAGAGGAACTGTCCCAATTTCATTAATGAGATACCAGTCATTTTACTCTATGTAGTCTGAGAAAATTATGTGCTCCCACACAGAACCTGTTTTAGTGCATTCCCATATGTAGCTTTTCCAAAAGGGGAAAAACACAGAAGTGTTTTTATTTATAATAATCATTTTAATAAAGGATGCTGTTTATTTAGCCCTTCTATGTGCCAGATACAGAGCTAGGCACTTGGCATATCTCCTGTAAAGTCACAGAAATCTTCCATCACCACCATTCTTTGCCCCAAAAGATAAAAGTTCATGTCCACAGAAGAGATAACTGCCCATTGATATAGTCTTTGTCCAGGGGCAACTTGATGCAGGCTGCAAAAGATGCTGATAGAGATCCAGCCCTGGTCAGTCTGGTCCATCTGGGAAACCACCAGTTGGCTGATGACCTAGGAGACCTTCCTGTGTAACCAAGAATTCAGTAGCAGAAATGAAATGAGTCTAAAGCCCTAAAGCAGCCTTTGTCATTTCTTCCCTCTACAGGAGTACAGCCTTGTTCTGAAATTGACATTTAAACCATTTTAAATAAGATTCGCTTTGTCTCTCCCCACCCTTCTCAGATATGCTCCTGGGAAGCATTTTGAGTTATCATTTGTGGGAAAGGAATTGATGGAGTAAAGTGGTAAATGAGCAGCTAGAAGCTCAGGGAATCTACGTAGAAACAGAAAGTACTGTTGCATTAAATGCATTTTCTTTGATGTTGTTTGAGGTGAGGATGGAAGTCCTAGTAAAGGATAAGTGCATTTGACGTGAGATTTCAGGTTGGAGGACTGAGCCATATTTTTGGCTGTATCACAGTGTCCAAAGAGCATTTGCTGTATGGAAGCTGAAATATGAGGAGATGAGAATTGGTGCCTGACTGATGTCAGGACATTGTAAGCAAAGATGCTAGTATACAGTAAAAGCTCTAGAGGTGAGGTCATCTGGGTATTTGCACATGAGATTGAAAATGATGCTGGATGAGGGTGACAGGTAAAGGGGTCAGATGCTCATTCTGAGATGGGGATCTGACTCCTTCTAGTACAGAAGCACCTCACATCACAGTAGAAATAGAAGTCAAGACCAGAGAGTTATTAGGAGCTGGGAGGGGACCTGACCTCACACAATTTCCACCTATGAGGTGGGTCCTAAGAGCAAAAAGAAAGGCTCCTGCAAGGAGCCAGGGCTGGGCATGTGATGCCTTCAGCCTGGCTGTGTCTGACCCAGGCTCTCGGGGCATCCTAGAACAGAGGGACAAACCAGATATCCCCTCCCCTCAGACAAGTGTAGCCACTTCCCACCAAACCCTTGTTGGGGCTGGTCTGGGAGCTTGAGGACCCCTCGGATGGTCCATTCCATCGCACACCATCTACCGGCCAGCTGGGACTCCTGCAGCCTCCTTGGACCGCCTGTGCACCCACCCTGTGTGTCTGGAGAGTAACAGAGGGAGCTGAGAGGGAGTCAGACGCAGCCTCTCTCAACCTCTGCTTCCCTTGTGTCCACAGAACAGCCTCGCACAGAGTCCGAGTGGGAGAACAGCTTCACCCTGAAAATGTTTCTTTTTCAGTTTGTCAATCTGAACAGCTCCACGTTTTACATCGCGTTCTTCCTCGGAAGGTAAGAACCCCGCATCTCCGCACCTCCTGGGGCTAGGAACAGCACGCAAAGGTCATTGACCAGGGATGACAGAGAAGGCAGCCTTTAGAGTGACCTCATAAAGTATAAAAAGATCAGTCTCCTTTCCTTTACCTTCCCATTCCTGGGGTGGTCTCTGTCAGAGCCCCTTGTACCTTTTCTTGCTAAGGTGAGTAGAAAAAAATAGTTTGCACATGTGAAGAATGAGTGTAAATCTTGCAGGCTCCATCGGTATCTGAATCAGGCCCCTGGATCTCGTACCTGTAAGAGCAGGTGACATCATGGAGGAAGGCGGGGAGCATGTCCTACATCCCTGACCACACGGAGGAGGGAAGGATATTCACATGGGAGGGGGGCTAACGTAGGATGCCGAGGGAGCCTGGGTTACTTCTGAAATCCAGCAGTTCTGAGGATCTGGAGTGGCCGTGTCCCAGAATTCCATCACCACGAATTATGTCTGAGGAGACGAGAACCAGGGAAGAGCCAAGTGTTGGATTTTGGTGAACAGGATGGGCAGCCTCTCTGCAAAATCTAGCTACTTCATGGAATTCTAATCAAATAGTTTTCTTTACATTACTAATATTCCAAAAGATCAACTGTACCCAACCTGCTGCTTACACAACAAGCACTTGATATTAAGCAGAAAATGTTAAAAGTCACAGCATGCAGCAAAAACTGGCCTCTGTGGTCAGAAGCCAGGCAGAACAGCCAGAAGAGAAATACACCCAGAGAATTCCAGAAGTTGCCATTATGCCATTTCTGGGGAGTTTTCCTAATTCCATCAGACCTGCTCCTTACTGCACCATAATTTTCACTGGAGGATGTGCTAATCTGAATATAATCTTCATTGAAGGCTACAGGATGCTAATGGTTTGTTTTTCTGTGTGTGTTGAAGATTCACAGGACACCCAGGTGCCTACTTGAGGCTGATAAACAGGTGGAGACTAGAAGAGGTCGGTATTCTCCCATCACTCCTGGTTTCCTACAGACTTATATTAAACAGCCTGAGGGCAACTTTGTGCAGATTAGAAAGCAGACAGCCTTTCTTCCCGTCCATTGATTCTTGAATTTCTGTGTTTGCTTACCTCGCAGTGCCACCCTAGTGGATGCCTTATTGATCTCTGTATGCAAATGGGTATTATAATGGTGCTAAAGCAGACCTGGAATAATTTCATGGAACTTGGCTACCCGTAAGTACCTTAGATATCTATACTTGAGAGGCAGCATGTCTCTTGGCTATTGGCTTGGCTATTGGCTTTTCTAGGTGTGGCAAGTAAGATAAGCAATGCAGACTCAGCAGTTAAGCCCATGCATATTATACCTGGAGCTAGTCTTCATGCTTAGATATTCAGAGACAAATGATGAAAGTAATAAACATGGGCCCTTTTTGAAGATTTAGCACAAACTGCATGAACAAAAGTGAATGTTCTTTAAGAAGTCTCTGTGGACCCCTAAATATTGAATATCCACTTCCAAGCTGCTTTAAATGATGACACATTAACTGGATCTCTGTGCCTACTCCCCAGCCCCTGCAATAAATCACAAATGGTCATTTTTTAACTACGGTAAATTCAGACTATGTAGAAAAGGAATAAAGTGAAAGAAAGTGAAGTCGCTCAGTCGTATCCGACTCTTTGCGACCCCATGGACTGTAGCCTATCAGGCTCCTCTGTCCACAGGATTTTCCAGGTAAGAGTGCTGGAGTGGATTGCCATTTCCTTCTCCAGGAGATCTTCCTGACCCAGGAATTGAAGCCGGGTCTCCCGCATTGCAGGCAGACGCTTTACCATCTGAGCCACCAGGGAAGCCCAAAAAGAAAAGGAATAATACCCTAAAAATAGGATTTAAAAAAGAAATTGGATTATTTCTAAGTCAGCATATCTTAACCAGTTAAAACTTTTATTATCACTAATAACAGTTTATGTTGATGGCAACGGGCAAAAATTTGCATCAGTTTTGTAAGGATAACTTTGAATTTGGCTGTGTTTACTCAGTTATGGTCAGTTAAGTTTTAAAGGGACATAAATCAATAGCAGTTCTATTTCTGCTTTAATTCTATACCTATAGGTTTCCATATCAGCCCAGTGTCCCCATAGAGAATTCTAGGTTTCAGGGAGGACCACTCAGCCCGAACAATTAGCTGGAACTTAGTTCGCTTTGGAAAGTCATCTCTTAGCTCCCTGTAAGAACCAACGCCAGTAATTTTATCTTCTCAGATTTACTTTAGAAAACTTCTTCCAAGTGTTTCATGTTTTGTATAAAACTTTTAAAAAGATAAAGCATAAAATTTAAAAAAATTAGAAGCATATTCTCCTTTAAAGTATGATCCATAACTTATCAAAATGTCGTAGATATCAAGGGAACTATATTTATCTTCTATGAATATGGATATAGAACAATATTGTGAATTAGGCAGAATTGTCTTTGATACCCATTTTCTTATTTAATTTCACATTTTTGTTTTGGCATTGCTACTCCCAGATACCCCTCAACTTTCTCCTTGCCTCCTACAGCATATAGACCTGACTCTCCCCGCACATTTCTTCAACCCTATTCCATATCATAAGATGCACTTCTGAACACTGCTAAGGTTAAATGCACTAACCTCACCAGTGTGAGCTGCATTTTACTAGGAATCAGAGCCCCCATTGAGTTCAAGCCAAAAGCAGACAAGTCCAGTTGTAGACCTGCAGGCTTCTGTGTGCCAGGAGAGGAGAAAGCCTTTGTGGGTTTTCAGACCTTCCAGGATCCTCAAATCAGAGTTTGCAGGTCAGCACCCATGGTAAGACTGCTCATGGCTCCTTAAATAAGCCAGCAAGGCCAAACCCTCTTCTCCTCAGAGGTCTGAGTGTTGCCTTTACACTGGAGGACCAGTTTATCAACACTCTCAGTCCTCTAACCAACCCTCCAAGGCAGCACTGAATAGGAGACAGTTTTGTGAATGATTAAATAAGTTCATCAGTCATTCTGTTCTCTTGCAAGTACAAGTGCTTGAACTATAGCCTCCATTGTTACTTCCTTCCTACTCCAGTATTCTTGCCTGGAGAATCCCATGGATGGAAGAGCCTGGTGGGCTACTGTCCATGGGGTCGCAAAGAGTCGGACACGACTGAGCGACGTCACTTCACTTCCTAATCCAAGCTCCTTCCTAACCCTAGGAGCTTTAGCTCCTAGGCAGCCTGTCCTAAATTTTTTTCAACTATTGCTCTATATTTTCACTCTACTTCTTATTGCTTAAGTCTTATGATCAGTTATACATGTGTGTGTATGTATGTGTATATATATATTATGTGTGTGTGTATATATATATATATCTTTAATCAATTGATTTTGTTGTGCAGGTTAATTCAGAATTGGTGGACTAGAAGAAAAGTACGACAAGAACATGGACCTGAAAGGAAAATAAGTTTCCCACAATGGGAAAAGGACTACAACCTTCAGCCGATGAATGCCTATGGACTCTTTGATGAATACTTAGAAATGAGTATGAAAATAGTCTATTTTATTCTATTTTTAAAATTTTATTGAATTTTAGTTGATTTACAGTGTTGTATTAATTTCTGTTATACAGCAAAGTAGTTATACGTATGTATAACTAAACTATACATATGTATATTTTTTCATATTCTTTTCCATTATGGTTGACCATAGGATATTGCATATAGTTCCCTGTGCTCTAGAGTAGGACCTTGTTTTCTGTTTTATCTTATTATAAATGTGAATTCTAGCTCTCTAGCTGCATTTAACTAGACATATACCATTATTGTTGAGGCTGACAGTGTGGAGGGATTCTTGAGCTAAATGCAGAGGAAGGGTATCTTGCTTTAAGAAACTTTATTGATAGAAATAGTGCCAAGTCACTTCACATTCTTCACGACATTGTATCCTGTCCCTTGCAATAAATCACCAGAAAAAAAGAGCTGAAAACCTGGAGAACCAAAGAAAAAGGAGTGATCACTCATGGTATGATTGATTGATTCATTCAGCACACATCTTTTTTTAAAAATTGAAGTATAGTTGATTTACAGTGTTGTGTTAGTTTCAGGTGTAAAACAAAGGGACTCAGTTATGCATATATATATAAAAAGATATTCTTTTTCATATTCTTTTCCTACAAGACATTTACTATAGTTCCCTGTACTATATAGTAGGACCTTGTTGTTTATTTTATATGTAGTAGTTTGTATCCAGCAGACATCTTTTGAACCATGTTACGTCCAGACGTTATGTTTGGCACTAGAGATACAGAAGGAATCAGGTACAGTCGCAGCTCTCAAAGAGTGCTCCGTGGCAGGAAGTCAGAGATGTGAAATGTTAAGTGCAATTAAGTCGCAGAGATGCTGCGAGATGAGTTGCTAGTAGGTAGAATGGGCAGTCATTTCTCTTGGAAAGGGTGGCAGGAAGTGGGAATGTATAAGCTTAATGCTACACTTCCATTGAAAGAAACTCATTTCTCTGTAATCAAACCCAAGCTGTTTATTTTACCATGTGTCTGAGAGCATGGACTTTAGAAACAGATTAGTGGTGTTCAGTCACTGAGTCCTGTCCTACTCTTTGCAACACCATGAAATGCAGCATGCAAGGCTTCCCTGTCCTTCACTATGTCCCAGAATTTGTTCAAATTCACGTCCATTGAGTGATGCTGTCTAACCATCTCATCCTCTAATGTCCTCCTCTTCTTTTGCCTTTGATCTTTCGCAGAATCAGGCTCTTTTCCAACGAGTCAGCTCTTTGCATCAGGTAGCCAAAGTATTGGAGCTTTAGCATCAGTCCTTCCACTGAATGTTCACGGTTGATCTCCTTTAGGACTGACTGGTTTGATCTCCTTTCAGTCTAAGACACTCTCAAGAGTCTTCTGCTGCTGCTGCTAAGTCAGTTTAGTCGTGTCCAACTCTGCGCGATCCCATAGACGGCAGCCCACCAGGCTCCCCCGTCCCTGGGATTCTCCAGGCAAGAACATTGGAGTGGGTTGCCATCCCAGCCCCTCACTTATTAACTCTGAAACCTTGGGCAATTGCTTAATGTCTTTGTCTCACTTTCTACTTCTCTATCATGGGGATAAAAAAGAGTAACCACTTCAGCATATCTTTGTGTGGACTAAATAAATTAATGCATGGAAAGGGCTTAGAACTATGCCTAGCAGAGTATGTACTGGATATATGTTAACCATGTCATTATTATTATTTTTCTTTGTATCTTCCAGGGGAGAAAAACTTATTGTATCTGCTAAGAAATTTTTTTGAGTGTGGATAGATTTTCTTGTTGTTTTGGGTTTTTTTTTCTAATTATGTTTAAGCTCTGAGACATTGGGATGGAGGTGGGAGTAAGGGATGGGCAAGATGCCTTAATTCTGAAAGAAGCAGTTGTTTCTGGGAAAATCTGAAAATTAAAGGAGTGGTAGAAGTGATGCTTAATGTTTCTCAGATCGCTTATGTCCTATGTATCTACTGGTGTTTTTAGAGTTTCAATTATAGAATGGCATAATGGTATAACTTGGAGAAGAAATCAATTTGGGCATTAATAATAAAACTTAATAAAATGAGTTCATTAAGAGAACTAACCACTTGGAGGTCTCTTAATGGATTCTTCTCCCATAAAGAAGGAAATGAACAGTAATGTTGGGATATAGAGCGCTTAAAAAGAAGCTGTTACGGGGTTAGAACTGGTAGTGTTCCAAATACTACAGTAGCTTTGCAGCAAGAAGCAAATCTCTGAAGTATCACAAGAAGATTAGTGAATACTAATTGCTTGCTTCTGTTCTTGTTGTTTTTTGTTATTTTCTTAATGACTTTCCTGCTTTGTTATATTTTTAAAAAATGTTTTCATTGAAGTAGAATATAAAGTGAGAAAGGCATATAAATCAAAAGTGTATGTATCAATGAATATTCACAAAGTTATGCATAGATGTAACCAACTTATGTAGGTGAGGAGTTAACACACTCCTGGCATCAGACCCAAAGCCAGTCCACTGCCTGGCTTTGAACATCGTTCTAGTGGAAGATAGCAATACCCATTTATTTACATATTATCTATAGTTACTTTTTAAATTTTTATATTGTAGCTGATTTACAGTGTTTTGTTAGTTTCAGGTGTACAGCACAGGAGGTTCAGTTACACACTGTTGTCGTTTAGTTGCTAAGTGGTATCTGTTTTGCCACCCCATGGACTGTAGCTCCCCAGGTTCCTCTGTCCATGGGATTTCCCAGGCAAGAATACTGGAGTGGGTTGCCATTTCCCTCTCCAGGGGATCTTCCAGACCCAGAGATCAAACGTGTGTTTCCTGCACTGGCAGGCAGATTCTTTACCACCGAGCCACCAGGGAAGCCCCTCAGTTATGTATGTATATATAGATATAGATACATATCCATTCTTTTTCAAATTCTTTTCCCTTATAGATTATTACAGACTATTAAGTTCCCTGTGCTATACAGAAGGTCTTTGATTATTTTATATATAGTACTATGAATATGTGAATAATCTCTTAATTTATCTCTTCTCCCCAGCTTTGCCATTTGGTAACCATAAGTTTGTTTTGGAAATAAGTTCATCTGTATCATGTTTTTATATTCCACTTGTAAGTGATATCATATAGCATTTGTCTGACTTACTTCACTAACAATATTCTCTAGGCCCATTCATGTTGCTGTAAATGGCATTATTTCATTCTTTTTAATGTCTGAGTAATATTCCATTGTATATATGTACCACATCTTTATCCAATTCTCTGTCAACAGACATTTATGTTGCTTCCACATCTTGACTATAGTATATAGTGCTTTGATGAACATTGGGGTCATGTATCTTTCGGAATTACGGTTTTCTATGGCTATATTCCCTGGAGTTGGATTGATAAATCATATGGTAGCTCTATTTTTAGCTTTCTAAGGAACCTCCATACTGTTCTCCATGGTGGTTGTACCACTTTACACTCCCACAAAGCATGTAGGAAGGTTCCCTTTTCTCCACACCCTCTCCAGCATTTGTTATTATAGACCTTTTGATGATGACCATTCTGACTGGTGTGAGGTGATACTTCATTGTAGTTTTGATTTGCGTTTCCCTAATAAATAGCAATGTTGAGTGTCTTTTCATGTGGCTGTTGGTCATCGGTATGTCTCCTTTGGAGAAATGTCTGTTTAGATCTTCTGACCATTTTTGATTTGGTTGTTTTTTCCATAATAAGCTGCATGAGCTGTTTGTATATTTTGGAAACCAATCCCTTGTTGATGACTTCATTTGCAAATATTTTCTCCCATGTTGTAGGTTGTCTTTTCATTTTATTGATGGTTTCGTGTGCTCTGCAAAAGCTTTTAATTAGGTCCCATTTATTTTCATTTTCATTATTCTAGGAGGTAGATTCAAAAATATATTCCTGTGATTATGTCAAAAAGTGTTCTGTTTTCCTCTAAGAGTTTTATAGTATTTGGTCTTACATTTAGGTCTTTGTTCTTTGATATGTAGGTGTCCAGTTTTCCCAGCACCACTTATTGAAGTCTTTTCTCCATTGTATAGTCTTGCCTGCTTTGTCATAGATTAATTTACCATAGATGCATGGGTTTATTTCTGGGTTTTCTGTCCTGTTCCATTGATCTATAATTCTGCTTTTGTGCCAATAACATAACTATCCTCATGACTGTAACTTTGTAGTATAATCTGAAGTTGGGGAACCTGATTCCTCCAGATCCATTTTTCTTTCTCAGGATAGCTTTGGCTATCTGGGGTCTTCTGTGTTTCCATACTAATTTTTGAGATTTTTTTCATTCTAGTTCTGTGGAAAATGCCATTGGTAATAGAAATTGCATTGAATCTGTAGATTGCCTTGGGTAGTATAGTCATTTTGATAATATTAATTCTTCCAATCCAAGAACACAGTGTATCTTTCCATCTGTTTGTGTCATCTTCATTTCTTTCATCAGCATCTTAAGAGTTTTCAGAGTCTTTTGCCTCTTTAGGTAGGCTTATTCCTGGATATTTTATTCGCTTTGATGTGATGGTAAATGGGATTATTTCCTTCACTTTCTGATCTTTTTAGTATACAGAAATGCAACAGAATATACTGTTTTGTTTCCTGCAATCTTAACCAAATTCATTGATAAACTCTAGTAGTTTTCTGATAGCATCTTTAGGGTTTTTTGTGTACAGTATCATTTCATCTGCACATAGTGACAGTTTTACTTCTTTTCCAAATTGGATTCCTTTTTCTTCTGATTGCTGTTGGCTAGGATGTCCTGTCCAGAACTATGTTGAATAAAAGTGGTGAGAGGGGACGTTTTTGTCTTGCTCCTGATCCTACAGGAAATGCTTTCAGCTTTTCTCCATTGAGTATGATGTTAGTAGTGGGTTTGTTATATATGGCCTTTATTATGTTGAGGTATATTCCCTCTAAGTCCACTTTCTGGAGAGTTTTTATCATAAATAGGTGTTGAATTTTGTAAAACATTCTATTAAGATGATCATATAGCTTTTATTTTTCAGTTTGTTGACAATATATTGCACAGACTGATTTGCTCAAGTTGGCTTTAGGCAGTCTATCTACTGATGGCTAGAGCTACATTCCCACCCTTTTGGTGTTTGAAAGTAAAAGTGAAGTTGTTCAGTCCTGTCCAATTCTTTGTGACCCTATGGACTATAGCCCACTAGGCTCTTCCTCTGCCCATGGGATTTTCCAGGCAAGAATACTGGTGGGTTGCTACTTTCTTCTTCAGGGGGTCTGCCCGACCCAGGGATCGACCTCAGGTCTCCCACATTGCAGGCAGACTTTTTATGCTCCGAGCCACTAGGAAGTCCCTAAGGCATCTCAACACTGGAACCTACCTGCTGTTGAATGGGGCCAGGTCTTGATGAGAAAAAAGGCAGCCTCCAGCAGAGCTCACATCAGTGACTACTCCCCAGTACTTCTGCCACCATTGTCCTTGTCCCCACAGTGAGCCACAGCCATCCCTTGGAGATCTTTCACCCCAGGAGACACTCCAAGGCCAGAAGGTAGGTTTGGGCCAGGTTCCTATGAAGTCACTGCTTTTTCCCTGCCCAGTGCACACGAGATCTTGTATGTACCTTCTGAGAGTGTTGTTTGCCTCAGTCCTGTGAAGTGCCTGTGATCAAGATCCACTGGCATTCAAAGCCAAATATTCTGCTGAGGGTTTCTCCTCCCAGGGCCAGATGCCCAGACTGGGGAGTCTGATGTGGAGCTCAGAACTGTTACTCCTATGGGAGAACCTCTGTGATACAATTATTTTCTCTTTCCAGCAGGTATGGGATTTGATTATACCACAAAAGGGTCCCTCCTACCATCTTGATGTAGCTTCTTGTCTTTGGATACAGAATCTGTTTTCTCATGGGGTGTAGTCTTTTTTGTTGATGGTTCAACAGCTGGTTGTGATTTGGGTGTTTTTATGAGAGGAGGTGAGCTCAAGTCCTCTACTGTTTTGCCTCTAACTGGTATCAAACCTTTTTCTTCTTCTGTCATTGATTTTTTTAAATATAAATTTATTTGTCATTGATTTTTAATTCTGCTGTGGTCAAAGGATACTCTGTGGTATTTTAGGCATTTAATATATGCAGAGATTTGTTTTATGCCCCTGCATATTTCTGTTTTGGTAAGTGTTTAAAGTGTGCTCTGCAATTGTTGAGTATAATCTTCTATGTCTATTAATTGGCAAGTTTAACTGTGTTGTTCAAATCTTACATTCATGTCCTGTTAAACTTTGTCTATTTCCTCTACTAGTTACCAAGAAAAGAGTGTTAAAGTCCACAATCATACTTGAGAATTTTTTCTTAAGCTCCTTCTAGTTTAGTCAATTTTTACTTTATATACTTTGAAGCTGTATTGTTATGTGCAAACAGTTTAGGATTATTTTATTTTACTGTTGAGATTTTATCTTAAAGTCATTCTTTATCTATAATAATGTAATATTTTGAAGATGTGATGGGCAAGCAGCTAAGGAACTAACTGTAAAACCTCCCCAAGGACAGAACTGAGCCTCTGCGGTCATTGGCAGAGAAAAAGGTCCACCCTGTTCTCAGTCACAGCCAGGCAGGTGGACTGAGCTTTACAAAAACCCAGCTTAACTCATTACCACACTTATCATCTCCTTCTTTGCTGCAAAAGAACATCACTAAGAGCAAAGATCAATAACTTATTCTTAAAGGGCTAGACAGTAAATAATTTTGACTTTGGGGGTCATGATGCAAGATTGAGGCTATTATATTTTAAATGGTTGTATAGGTATTAACTCACAGGTAGGTTTAAAAAAAGAAAGCAGAGAGTTATCCAGATTTGGCCTTCAGGCTATAATTTGCTGACCCTTGATCTAGAACTTTTATATGTCTGGCATAAAATAGAAATTACTAGACTTAAAGACTATTGAAAGAAGCAAAGTAAGTATCAATTCTTAGCTGGGGTAGGTGTCTGCTACTTCAAAGATGAAAGCAGAAGTGTGTGTGGTCAAACACCATGAAAAATCAAGGAAATGTATGTGGTATTACATAAAGAAAAATAATATTTCAATCTAAGTGGTAAAGAATTCAAAACAGTTGTAAAGAAAATCATTGAGCTACAAAAAAATCACGGGGAGGTAATTCAATGAACTTGTGAATAAAATTAATGAACAGAAAGAGTGCTTTACTAAAGAGATTGAAATTATAAAAGAGAACCAAATTCTGAGGCTGCAGAATTCGATCAACGAGATGAAGGTAACAGAACAGACCAGATGGAAAAAAGAATAAAGTGACTGGAGGATGCTGCTACTGCTAAGTTGCATCAGTCGTGTCCAACTCTGTGTGACCCCACAGACGGCAGCCCACCAGGCTCCCCCGTCCCTGGGATTCTCCAGGCAAGAACACTGGGGTGGGTTGCCATTTCCTTCTCCAATGCATGAAAGTGAAAAGTGAAAGTGAAGTTGCTCAGTTGTGTCTGACTCCTAGCAACCCCATGGACTGCAGCCCACCAGGCTCCTCCATCCATGGGATTTTCCAGGCAAGAGTACTGGAGTGGGTTGCCATTGCCTTCTCCAGACTGGAGGATAGGAATATAGAGATAATTCAGTCAAAAGAAGACAGGAATTCGACTTTTAAAAAGTAAAGAAACCCTATGCAAACTATCAGATTCAATCGGACAAACCTGAGAATAATTAGTATACCAGAAGAAAGTGGGGAGTAGGGGCCAGATAGTTTATAGAAAAATAACTGGGAACTTTCCAAACCTGGTTCGTCTGCCATCTTGATTTTGAAACCTGAGATCAAATTGCCAGCATCCATTGGATCAAAGAAAAAGCAAGAGAATTCCAGAAAAACATCTACTTCTGTTTTATTGACTACAACAAAACTTTTCTTTGCCTGTGTGAATCACAACAAACTGTGGAAAATTCTTCAGGAGAGGACTTCCTTACCTGCTTTTCTCTAATTATTAGAGAAATGCAAATCAAATCTACCATGAGGATTCAGTTCAGTTCAGTTCAGTCACTCAGTCGTGTCCGACTCTTTGCGACCCCATGAATTGCAGCACGCCAGGCCTCCCTGTCCGTCACCATCTCCCAGAGTTCACCCAGACTCACATCCATTGAGTCCGTGATTCCATCTAGCCATCTCATCCTTGGTCATCCCCTTCTCCTCCTGCCCCCAATCCCTCCCAGCATCAGGGTCTTTTCCAATGAGTCAACTCTTTGCATGAGGTGGCCAAAGTACTGGAGCTTCAGCTTTAGCATCATTCCTTCCAAAGAAATTCCAGGGTTGATCTCCTTCAGAATGGACTGGTTGGATCTCCTTGCAGTCCAAGGGACTCTCAAGTGTTTTCTCCAACACCACAGGTCAAAAGCATCAATTCTTCAGCGCTCAGCCTTCTTCACAGTCCAACTCTCACATCCGTACATGACCACAGGAAAAACCATAGCCTTGACTAGACGGACCTTAGTCGGCAAAATAATGTCTCTGCTTTTGAATATACTATCTAGGTTGGTCATAACTTTTCTTCCAAGGAGTAAGCGTCTTTTAATTTCATGGCTGCAATCACCATCTGCAGTGATTTTGGAGCCCCAAAAAATAAAGTCTGACACTGTTTCCCCATCTATTTCCCATGAAGTGATGGGACCAGATGCCATGACCTTTGTTTTCTGAATGTTGAGCTTTAAGCCAACTTTTTCACTCTCCTCTTTCACTTTCATCAAGAGGCTTTTTAGCTCCTCTTCACTTTCTGCCATAAGGGTGGTGTCATCTGCATATATGAGGTGATTGATATTTATCCCAGCAATCTTGATTCCAGCTTGTGTTTCTTCCAGTCCAGCGTTTCTCATGATGTACTCTGCATAGAAGTTAAATAAGCAGGGTGACAATATACAGCCTTGACGGACTCCTTTTCCTATTTGGAACCAGTCTTTTCTTCCATGTCCAGTTCTACCTGTTGCTTCCTGACCTGCATACAGATTTCTCAAGAGGCAGGTCAGGTAGTCTGGTCTTCCCATCTCTTTCAGAATTTTCCACAGTTTATTGTGATCCACACAGTCAAAGGCTTTGGCATAGTCAATAAAGCAGAAATAGATGTTTTTCTGGAACTCTCTTGCTTTTTCCACGATCCAGCGGATGTTGGCAATTTGATCTCTGGTTCCTCTGCCTTTTCTAAAACCAGATTGAACATCAGGGAGTTCACGGTTCACGTATTCTGAAGCCTGGCTTGGAGAATGTTGAGCATTACTTTACTAGCATGTGAGATGAGTGCAATTGTGCGGTAGTTTGAGCATTCTTTGGCATTGCCTTTCTTTGGGATTGGAATGAAAACTGACTTTTCTGGTCCTGTGGTCACTGCTGAGTTTTCCAAATGTGCTGGCATATTGAGTGCAGCACTTTCACAGCATCATCTTTCAGGATTTGAAACAGCTCAACTGGAATTCCATCACCTCCACTAGCTTTGTTCGTAGTGATGCTTTCTAAGGCCCACTTGACGTCACATTCCAAGATGTCTGGCTCTAGGAATCGGCAAACTAAAATGGATTGGAATGGGTGAATTTAACTCAGATGACCATTATATCTACTACTGCGGGCAGGAATCCCTCAGAAGAAATGGAATAGCCATCATGGTCAACAAAAGAATCCAAAATACAGTACTTGGATGCAATCTCAAAAACGACAGAATGATCTCTGTTCGTCTCCAAGGCAAACCATTCAATATCACAGTTATCCAAGTCTATGCCCCAACCAGTAACGCTGAAGAAGCTGAAGTTGAACGGTTTTATGAAGACCTACAAGACCTTTTAGAACTAACACCCCAAAAAGATGTCCTTTTCATTATAGGGGACTGGAATGCAAAAGTAGGAAGTCAAGAAACACCTGGAGTAACAGGCAAATTTGGCCTTGGAATACGGAATGAAGCAGGGCAAAGACTAATAGAGTTTTGCCAAGAAAATGCACTGGTCATAGCAAACACCCTCTTCCAACAACACAAGAGAAGACTCTACACATGGACATCACCAGATGGTCAACACCGAAATCAGATTGATTATATTCTTTGCAGCCAAAGATGCAGAAGCTCTATACAGTCAACAAAAACAAGACCAGGAGCTGACTGTGGCTCAGATCATGAACTCCTTATTACCAAATTCAGACTGAAATTGAAGAAAATAGGGAAAACCACTAGACCATTCAGGTATGACCTAAATCAAATCCCTTATGATTGATTACACAGTGGAAGTGAGAAATAGATTTAAGGGCCTAGATCTGATAGATAGAGTGCCTGATGAACTATGGAATGAGGTTTGTGACATTGTATAGGAGACAGGGATCAAGACCATCCCCACGGAAAAGAAATGCAAAAAAGCAAAATGGCTGTCTGGGGAGGCCTTACAAATAGCTGTGAAAAGAAGAGAGGCGAAAAGCAAAGATATAAGCATCTGAATGCAGAGTTCCAAAGAATAGCAAGAAGAGATAAGAAAGCCTTCTTCAGCGATCAGTGCAAAGAAATAGAGGAAAACAACAGAATGGGAAAGACTAGAGATCTCTTTAAGAAAATTAGAGATACTAAGGGAACATTTCATGCAAAGATGGGCTCAATAAAGGACAGAAATGGTATGGACCTAACAGAAGCAGAAGATATTAAGAAGAGGTGGCAAGAATACACAGAACTATACAAAAAAGATCTTCACGACCCATGAGGATTAGAATGACCATTATCAGAAAGTCTACAAATAATAAATACTAGAGAGGGTATGGAGAAAAAGGAATCCCTCCTGCACTATTGGTTGGAATATAAATTAGTGCAGCCACTATGGAAAACAGTATGGAAGTTCCTCAAGAAATTAAAAATGGAGTTGCTATGTGATCCAATAATCCCACTCCTGGGCATATAATGGGACAAAACTAGAATTCAAAAAGATACATATACTCCTATGTTCATAGAAGCACTATCTATAATAGCAAGACATGAAACAACCTAAATGTTCATTGCCAAATGAATAGATAAAGAAGTTGTGGTATATATATACAGTGGAATTCTTCTCAGCCATAAGAAATAATGAAATAATGCCATTTTCAGCAACGTGGATATCTAAAGTAAGTCAGAGAGAAAGAAAAATACCATATGATATAACCTAGAAGAAATAGATAAGTTTCTAGAAATACACAACCTACCAAGGCTGAGTCAGCAAAAAATAGAAAATATGAAAAGATCAATAATGATTAAAGAGAGAGAATCAGTAATCAAAAGTCTCCCAACACAGAAAAACCATAGGACCAGTCAGTTTCACTGGTGAATTCTATCAGACATTAAAAGAATACGAATCCTTCTCACTTACAAAAAATTGAAGAGGAGGGAACACCCCCAAACTCATTCTTCAAGGCCAGCATTACCTTGATACCAAAGCCATATATGGATACCACAAGAAAAGATAACATTGGACCAATATTCTTGATAAATACAACTGCAAAAATTCTCAAAATATTAGCAAGCAGAATTCAAGAACACAATAAAACTGCATACTACAGCCAAGTGGGATTTATCTGTGATGCATGACTGGTTCAACATATATACACTGTAATGTAATATATCAGATTAATAGGATGAGATACAAAAATCATATGATACCTCAATAAATCCAGGAAAAGAATTTGCAAAATTCAACATTCTTTTATGATTAAAAAAGAACCCTTGACAGATTGTTGTAGGTGGCTAAAGTTGTTTGTCCTATGCACAAACTCTTGACTTTTGCCTGCCATAGCTCTGGAATCAATCATTTCTCCAAGGAGCCCTGGTTCCTTTTACTCGGGAATGGTATTTAGAAAACTTGAGGTATGATTACTACTCCTAGGGTGCCATTGCTTCCAGGCTCAGGGAGCAACTGTTTTTCAAGTGTCCTGGCCATCTTTCTAGAAGATATGTTCCCTGTGCTTTGGGGGAACATAGGGCTTCCCAGGTGGCACGGGTGGTAGAGAATCCACCCAACAAATGCAGGAGATTCAAGAGCTGCAGGTTCAATCCCTGCATCAGGAAGATCCCCTGGAGGAGGAGATGACAGCTTACTTCAGTACTCTTGCCTTGGAAATCCCGTGGACCGAGGAACCTGGTGGGCTACAGTCCATGGGGTCACAAAGAGTGGGACGCAACCGAGTGACTGAGCACATGCCCAAGCACATGGATTAAAACAGTGACATACTCAGGCTACTAAGCTTCTGAAAATAGTACTGGAAAGCCAATACGCTCTGTTCTTTTTCCTTCCCTAGTTCTTCAGTTTGGATTTACAACTATCTTTGTGGCAGCTTTTCCCCTAGCACCACTTCTGGCCTTACTGAATAATATAATCGAAATTCGACTTGACGCTTATAAATTTGTCACACAGTGGAGGCGACCTTTAGCTTCAAGGGCCAAAGATATAGGTAAGTTGGATTTGGGGGTGTTTTTAAAAGATATTAATCGTCTGGTAGATAAAATTAAAAGCCACAAACTTTAGATATTTACATATAGTTTCCATGTAAGATGACTAAATCTTGCAAAAGAATAATATTAGCTTTAAATAATATTAGATAACAAGTACAGTTACCTGTTTGAAAATTTATAATTTCCAGTGCTAGAGAATTTGTGCTTAAATAGATTCTCAGTTTGGTTGTTTCTATCCTAGGATGCTAGAATTTAAAAATTGGATTACCACTTCCTTTTGAAAGTAGATCTTGCATTTGCTTCAGTTTGTTTTGCTCTTTCCTAAATGTCTGCCTGAGTCACAGGAAGCAGGGTCCCATTTTTCTAGAGGCAGAGATGGCTTTTGGTTTTTGACTAGAGGTGCTAAGTTGAACCAGGTGTCTTTTACTTTTTTCTGTATTTGGTGCTTCATATAGAGCTGGCAGGTGCCCAGCCAGTGTGGACGTTAGCTCAGTAGCCTGTTAACGTCCAGATGAAACAGACAGACATTCAGTGAGCACCTACCTTGGGTCATGCATCAGGAACTTGGTCCATAAAGATGAACTAGAAGGATCCTATACTTAGCCAGAGGATCTCCTAGTCTGGTGACAGCTTGACACTGCATATGCCAGCCAGTCTTAGCAGATGGTATTTGGTACCTTATCATCAACCAGAATTCTCTCCTTATGTCTGAAGCTGATTGAATTTTAAGTCATGAGTATTGGTACTTGCATGCAAATTTCTTCAGTGCCAAGGTGTTTACAAGTAGAAATTCTTCCTTCTGGTTGCAAGTATCAGTATTTGGAATGATGGAAAGACCCATGGAAAGGACTATTGAAAATTAGTTACCCCAGTTGTTTTCATACTTATTTGCCTCTGCTGTTGTATCTGGAATTAACTAACACTTCTCTTTGAATAGGAATTTGGTATGGGATTCTTGAAGGCATTGGAATTCTCTCCGTTATTACAAATGCATTTGTGATAGCGATCACATCTGACTTTATCCCTCGCTTGGTGTATGCTTATAAGTATGGACCTTGTGCGGGCCAAGGAGAAGCTGGGCAAAAGTAAGTTTTCCATGAAGCCATCATGGAATCCCCATTCCCTAGCCATTGTGTACGGTTGGACACCCAAACAGAAGCCTCTGCACTGGAGTACATGGGACACAAGTCCAGGACAAGAAGGCTTGTTGTAGGGGAGGTGGGATTATAACATAACAATACTTTTGGCCAAAGAAAACATCTTAAGGGTCAGGAGTCATATAGATCATACAAGTTTTAGGTGGAATCAAATGTGAGAAGAGCAACTAATCATTTTTCCCACTCTTGCCCACCATGAATTTAAAAATGTGTGGTATGCTGTGTAGCAAAAAAAAAAAAAGAGTAGTACATGATGTATGCTGCTGCTGCTAAGTCGCTTAAGTCATGCCCGACTCTGTGCAACCCCATAGATGGCAGCCCATCAGGCTCCCCCATCCCTGGGATTCTCCAGGCAAGAACACTGGAGTGGGTTGCCATTTCCTTCTCCAATGCATGAAAGTGAAAAGTGAGAGTGAAGTCACTCAGTTGTGTCCTACTCTTAGCAACCCCATGGACTGCAGCCTACCAGGCTCCTCCATCCATGGGATTTTCCAGGCAAGAGTACTGGAGTACTGATGTATAGTTATGTCATTTTTATGAGTTTGTAAAAATATAATTTGATTCCCCTTGTGTCATTAGGTAGACTCTGCAAATTTTATATGGGAAATGTGCAACCACATGCCAGGTACCCATAAAGTACTCAGTAAATACCTATGGAATAAGTAACTGAATGCTTCTTTCCTGGCTACTGACTTGACCAGTGTCAATAATAATATAACAAGTGGGTAAACTTAACTCCCTGAGAGGTCAGTTCTATAGCATCACCTCAGTGATCCCCAAAGCTGTATTTCTGGTCAGCTAAAGCCTTGACAATATCATAACATGTCCCCTAGCTTTCACTTCTATTAATACATCCTTGGGAAAAAAAGATATAAAAAGTCCTAACGTACTTCAATGGGAAAAAATACAACAACCCTGTTTGGTTAATGTCACAGTAACCTAATTGTGGGGTTTAAATGTCTGTAGGTCGGAGTGGAAGGTGTATTGGTGTCACAGGATCATTTCAGTGCCCCAGAAATCATCCCACTTGGGCTACTGCTTATTCACACAAGCAGCCCTGCCTCTTGGGTTACTGGTTTGAGCCAAATTAATTCATCCCCTGTAGCTATTATAGTTCCATCAGCCCTCGAGGAGGACAGTGCCACCAAACGAAGTTGGCTGAATTCATGCATGTGTAGTCTAGGTCCAGCTCACAATCCAGTTATTTGAGGAAATTTCTATAAAATTCATTACTACACTAGCCACGTGGTTGTTAAACACGTATACTCTAGCAACTTTAAGTGAGCATACTATCCCATTTTAAGAAAGATTTTAAAGCTTATGTTGTACTGTCTATGCATTTCTTTCTAACTGTAACCACTGCCAACATTTTGTGCTTGACTTAGCCTAGAAAAGCTTACCTATGTTCAAGCCACATTCACGTTATGTTTTGATTCTCAAAACAATTCAGGGAGCGAGGACATGCATTATTACCCTCATTTTGAAGAGCAGAAAGAGACTGAGAGATTAAATCCAGAATCACAAGGCAGGCCTCATCCTGAACCTCATAGCTCTCAAGGCCTGTGCCAATAAACCATTATCCAATTCATCAATAGTCAACTCCGTGGGGTTTAAATTCTAGTGGTTATTCCCATTCTTCCCTTATTTCAAATATTGTGAAATCTATCTTGTTCCAGAGGGAACCAAAAAACAAAGTAGCAACATTATGAACAGTTAATAGTGAATCAATTCTTTAGACTTTTGGCAGCCTATTAGATTTAAGACAGCATTCATGGTGATTAGAATTTATCTAAATGGCCTCATTTCAGTTTTATTGTGCTCTCCAGGTGCCCCCCCGACCCTTTTTTAAACAACCTTTCTCTTAACCTTTGCCACCTTCAATATTTATACATCTACTTTTTATTCTTCTACTCCATTGTTCATTTTTGTTTTCAAGTAGTTACATTTGTCTGTTTCTCCATGAATCTTATTTTCTGCCCCACCAGCTACTCTATTATCCTTTTCAGGTTTCTTCTTTTTCCAATTTAAAAATGCTTCAGAGATGACTGAACTCATAGAGGAGCAGCGTTATCAAATTTTAGATGTCATAGGCTTCTAGGGTAGCACGTGCAGTCAGTCAAATCCCACTCATGATTTAGTCCAGTTGTAGAAATGTCCTATTTCAATTTAAATTGACCCTAAGTCAACAGTACTCCAATGAGACCCATCATCTTCCTCCAAACCTCCAGGTTTCCTTCAAGCCTCCTTACCTTTCAGGCTGCCCTGGCTCCTCCTCAGATGAGAATTTCAAGCCTACATCCAGGGTCATTCAGTTCACAGGCCCTTTGTCCCTGTGACAGTGTGCTTAAGTTATTCTTAGTCATGTGTTCCAACTAGTCTCTCCACCAGCACAGATGCTCTGCAGACAAGTCTTCAGTGACACAGTGGGGAAGACAGTCTCATTTTCAGCCAGATCTGGAACACTGTGGTTTGAGGCATGGTCTCCACACCGTGGGTACACAAGTGTATTTCAGATGTTGTCACCTTCCCTCTTAAGACACTCTGTCTTTCCTGCTGCCTATGATCAGACTGTTTATTGTTTATAAAATGAAGTCACTTCCTCTTTGAGGGTATTTTCCCAGTAGCCCTTTAAAAAAGAGCTTGCTGCTGCTGCTGCTAAGTTGCTTCAGTCGTGTCCGACTCTGTGCGACCCCAGAGACAGCAGCCTACCAGGCTCCCCCGTCCCTGGGATTCTCCAGGCAAGAACACTGGAGTGGGTTGCCATTTCCTTCTCCAGTGCATGAAAATGAAAAGTGAAAGGAAGTCGCTCAGTGGTGTCCGACTCTTAGCAACCCCAGGGACTGCAGCCTATCAGGCTCCTCCATCCATGGGATTTTCCAGGCAAGAGTACTGGAGTGGGGTGCCATTGCCTTCTCCGAAAAAAGAGCTTAGATAACTGAAATCGCCTCTGGGCAGACATCAGGAGGCAGAAATTGTGAAACAAAATTGAAGGTGCAAATTATAAAATTGTTCCTGCCAATCAGAGTTAAAATTTCAATCAACAAACTAAATTTTTTTTCCCAGAAAGCACAAATAACCGATTTTATCAGTTTGATCCCTTTCCCTCAATGAATGCATCAGACTAATTACTTTGGTATCAGATAGACATAGATTACAGTTTGGGAACTTTCTCTTACAGTTTGGCAACATTCTCTAAGGATATATGCAGGCCCAAGAATTACTGTGAGGTATGTACCTGGTGTACATGATGTAGTGATAAATAAAATCAAGCTAATTTTCCTGTAGAAATAGTGATCTCATAAGGAGTTAGAGACTTGATCATGGACACTGCTCAAATTTTCACAGAATGGGTTATGAATATCTGAATGAACTATATTTATAAACTATAAATTAAATGGATCAACATCATAATCAGTTGTAAAGTTGTATTTCAAAAGATAAAGCTGACGGTTAAGTGAAAGTGTTAGTTGCTTAAGTCATTTATTATAGTCATCTAAAAAACATGTCTGACTTTAAATGCACAAACCTGATCTCATTTCCCCTGGATTTTTTGCCCTTTCGCCCCATGCTTTGTGAGTCACAATGCCTAAAACCTCAAAAGCAAATTTATTTTGGCAGAATTCAAAGATACTCTGCAGTGAGTTTGACCTGGAATCAACAGATTCAAAAGTCAACTTCTCATTCTGTTCTCTCCCAGATAATAGTTATAGTAAGTATAATAATGAGTGTGTGTGTTAGTCCAGGCAAGAATACTAGAGTGGGTTGCCATTCCCTTCTCCAGGGGATCTTCCTGATCCAGGAAATCGAACCCAGGTCTCCTTCACGACAGGTAGATTCTTTACTGTCTGAGCCACCAAGGAAGCTGAGTATAACAACTATCTCTAGTTCATCCTTTTCCCCCCACAGTAAAGGATGGAAAGCAGTAAATAATGAATAGTGTTAAAACCAGAATTCTCACGTTTAAATATGTCTTCTCAGACATTATTTGGACAAGGTATGCACTCTAATTCAAACAATGCTGCCTTTTCGTAAGACGTTTTTCTGAATCTCCTTTCTTAGCAATGCCTGCGGAGGCTACCTGCCAGCCCCTTTAGGAAATTATTATTTTATGATCCCAGGAAACACCTCTTTTGTTTGATACCTTTTTCTCCATTCCTCTCACTTCTCCCTGATTGTCGGTGTAGCCTCCTCTTGGCTGTGTCTCACTTGGAGCTGGGGCTGCGTCACACCGAGGGTACACAGACTGAATAGCAGACACGGGGTCTGCCGCTGCCTGCGGCCCTCCTGCCGCAACAGGAGGCCACTGCGCTGCCACGTGGCTGCCGCTGGGCACGAAGCACACCATACAGCGAAGCGTAGGAAACCTCACTTCCCTGAACTGATGGTCGTCCCAACTATTTGATATTGGCAAGCCAAGATTCTCCCACAGGGGAAACAGAGAACTGCCTAGACACTTCAGCATTCGCAGCCCTCCTCCTTCTCTGGTTATGAAAATAACATGGAAAAAAGACTTACACGGTTGACAATTATGTATATATGTACTCGCTTCACATGTAACGCTTTGGACCCAGAGGGAGTACATGCCCACTAAAGGCATATTTTCAGCTTGATTTATGAGTGACATCAAATGAATATGCTTAATAAACAGTTCAGTGACATACCCCTTTTATTTTGAGGCTTTAAGGTGTTCAGCCCATGAGACAGATATTTCATTTGAATTTAAGTTCTCAATTGAGGTTTTTTTAAACAGAGCCACCATTAGACAAGCAGCTTTAATATTAGTAAAACTCAGGGCTGCTTTATGAGAGAAGAGTGTAGGAGGGCCTGGAAATAATTATTCCATTTCAACAATGGCCTGTTTTTTTGCCAGTTTCCAGAGCACCTTTCCCTTCCCACAGCCCAGCTCCTGAGAAGACTCTGCTCTGTATTTCACAAAACCGGCTCCCTCTCTGACAACTAATTATCATCAAGACACTGATTTGTTTTCATGTCATGTTCTAGGCAGTTCATATATGAGGGAGAAATCATTTCAAATTACCCTTTTACGGAGTGATGGGGAGGCCTGCTGCCAGTGGGAGAAGGACATGTTACACACTGACCATTAGTTTCACTCATGAGTGACTTGACGAATGAGCCCTTCTGCCTGGTTCACTTAAGGCCAGCCTTTTCTTCACATACAGAACCCATGTCCTCTCAGAACTATATCTGTGTCATCACTTGGGTTTGATATTCAGCAACTTTGATTAATCACATCAGACATATTAATGAAAAGAGTCTGAAAGCCATTATTTATTCTTTCAGTTGATAATTATTTGTTGACCTCTTGCTAGGTGCATGCAATAAAATGAACAATAGCCACTCACGTTTATTAAGATCTTGCTATATGCTAAGCAGTATATCAGAGTATATAAGCAGTACATAAGCAGGTATGTTTTGCACATATCATTTTATTCCCACAGTGACCCTATGAGGTGGCACTTTTGTTGCTTTAAAGAAGTTGCAAAATTTGTCAATATGACATGGCTAGAAAGCAGCAAAGCTATACAATATATGACCCTAAAGCCCAAGTTTCTTGTACTGTAATATACTGAACCCCCAGCACAGGCTGAAAGCCATGTCCTCAAGAAGCTTATAATCCTAGGTAATAATTTTATTCCTGATCCATCTTCTAGACCTTGATAGAACCCCTGGTACTTTAGGTCCTCTCCAATCAAATCCATTAAATTCAATATTTACTGGATTCCTACACTGCGTGAGACTATCCTAGAATACCAAAGTATCGATGATACTTCTTTTGATCCAAAAATAAAAAACACTACAGTCCAAAGGAGAAGACATACATGTATGCAGCCAACTCTAGGATAAGCTATATGGCCATTATGAAGTAAATACAGCAGGACCACAGAGAGAAGGGAATGAAGCTTCTGAGTAGGCATATTAGGACATCTTCACACAAGAGATGGCATCTCAGCTAGCCATCAGAGGATGGACACTGTTACCACTTGTACAAATTGAGTAAGGAATCCCAACAAAAAAGACAACAGAAGCAGAGGCATGAAAGCATATGGTACATGAAGGAAACATAATCTAGCATGATTATAGCATGGATGAATTGGGGAAGGGGTGTCATATCCATACCAATTCTATTCAGGTCATTATAAGAAAGAATGTGCTGTGCTCATTCACTTCAGTCGTGTCCAACTCTTTGTGATCTATGACTGTAGCCCACCAGGCTCCTCTGTCCATGAGATTCTCCAGGCAAGAATACTGGAGAGAGTAGCTATGCTCTCCTCCAGGGGATCTTCCTGACCCAGGAGTTGAACCCATATCTGGCGTCTCTTGGATTGCAGGGAGGTTCTTTACCTACTGAGGCACCTGAGAAACCCCACATAAGAAAGTATAGACAACCAGTAATGAAGGAATGTGACGTGTACATGTATGTGTGTATTTATGAAAGAAGTAGTGACCTAATTTATACTGATTATGCAATGCTTTCACCGTTTCACCAAAGCATTGTTTGGGGTAGTGCTGTTCTATATGATGATTCTGCACAAAAAAGACCAGAACAAAACAAATGACTTGTTTCTCATTTAACATAGCCAGGGTTTTTCAGTGTATTCCAGCTTGCGTGCTATGACAAGACAGGGTCAGGTAAGACACCTGCAGGAATTTCTAGCGAGTAGACCCTCGGTGGATTGGACGCAAAGGTGATCAGAGTCCTAATTACAGAATCTGTTTTCATTTTCAGGTGCATGGTTGGCTATGTGAATGCCAGCTTGTCTGTATTCCGAATTTCTGACTTTGAGAACAGATCTGAACCTGAGTCTGATGGCAGTGAGTTCTCGGGGACTCCTCTCAAGTACTGTAGGTAAGTGTAGCACACTTAGCCTCAGCTGGGCTGGCTCTGTCGTGGGGAGGTGTTGCTCAGATAACAGCCTTTTTGACTGAGTGGCTTTAAAGCAGGGGTTCTCAAACTTAACTATGCGTTACAGTTCCTCTAGAGGATTTTTAAATCTCTTCACCAAGCTGTGACCCAGACTGATTAAAACACAATCTCTGAGGTGAATCCCAGGCTTCTAGATCCAGGAAGCCCATGTAAGAGGAACCCAAAGAGATCCCCACTAAGACATTATAATTAAAGTGTCAAAAGTTAAGAAAAGTAGAGAATATTAGAAGCAGCAAGAGAAAAGCAACTTGTTACACACAAGCATCTCTCATTTTTGTGCACTTCACAGATACTGCATTTTTTAAAAGTTTAAGGTTTGTGATGTCTCTGATAGCTCAGTTGGTAAAGAATCTGCAGGAGACCCCGATTTGATTCCTGGGTTGGGAAGATCCACTGGAGAAGGGATAGGCTACCCACTCCAGTACTCTTGGGCTTCCCTTGTGACTCAGCTGGTAAAGAATCCTCCTGCAATGTGGGAGACCTGGGTTCAATCCCTGGGTTGGGAAGATCCCCTGGAGAAGGGAAAGGCTACCCACTCCAGTATTCTGACCTGGAGAATTCCATGGTCTGTATAGTCCATGGGGTCGCAAAGAGTTGGACATAACTGAGCAACTTTCACTTCACAAGGTTTGTAGCAATCCTGGGTTGAGAAAGTCCATCAGTGCTGTTTTTCCAATAGCATTTGATCACTCTGTGACTCTGGCACATTTTGGTAATTATCACCATATTTCAAAATTTTTCATTATTATATTTTCTGTGCTGACCTATAATCAGTGATCTTTGTTGTTACTATTGTAATTGTTTTGGGGTGCTACAAACCATGCCCATGTAAGAAAGACACTGGATTTACTTGATAAATGTTATATGTGTTCTGACTTACTCTCTTTTTCCCTGCTCTCCCTCTCCTTGGACTCCCCTCTTCCCTGACACAAGAATATTGAAATTAGGCCAAATAATAACCTTTCAGTGGCCTGTAAGTGTTCAAGAGGAAGGAAAGCCTCACATCTCTCACTTTAAATTAAAAGCTAGAAATTAAAATTAAAAGCAAGAAATGACTAAGCTTAGTGAGGAAGGCATGTTGAAAGCAGGGGTAAGCCCAAAGTTAGGCATCTTAAACCAGTTTGCCAGGTTATAAATGCAAAGGAAAAGTTCTTGGAGGAAATTTAAAGTGCTACTCCAGTGAACACCCAAATGAGAAGTAAAACAGCCTTACTGATGATCTGAAAAAAGTTTTAGTGATCTGTACTAAAGATCAAACCAGCAACAACCTTTCCTTAAACCAAAGCTTAATCCAGGGAGAGACCCCCACTGTTTCAATTCTGTGAGATCTGAGATAGATGAGGAAGCTACAGAAAAGTTTGAAGCTAGCAGAGGTTGGCAGAGAAGGCAATGGCAACCCACTCCAGTACTCCTGCCTGGAAAATCCCATGGATGGAGGATCTGGTAGGCTGCCATCTATGGAGTCACAGAGAGTCGGACACGACTGAAGTGACTTAGCAGCAGAGATTGGTTCATGAGTTTAATGAAAGAAGCTACCCCTATAACATGCAAGTGCTAATGTAGAAGCTGCAGTTATTTATCCAGATCTATCTAAAATATTTAATGAAGGTGACTACTGTAAACAACAGATTTTAAAGATAGATGAAACAGCCTCTATTTGGAAGATGTCATCTAGAACTTTCATATCTAGAGAGGAGAAGTCAATGCCTGACTTCAAACTTCAAAGGACAGGTTGACTGTCTCATTAAAGAGTTAATGAAGCTGGAGACTTGAAGTTGAAGCCAGTGCTCATTTACCATTCTGAAAGTCCTAGGGCCCTTAATAATTATTCTAAGTCTACTCTGCAGGTGTTCTATAAATGGAGCAATAAAGCCTGAATCACAGAAAATCTGTTTACAACATGGCTTTCTGAATATTTTAAGCCCACTGTTGAGACCTACTGCATAGAAAAAAGGTTCCTTTCCAAACATTGCTGCTTAAGACAGAGACTAAATGATAAGAGAAGAAGGATGTGAACTCACCTCTTCTTACAAAAACACCAAAATCACAAATAACTGCTGAACAACCATCAACTAATAACTACAGAAACCTACAAAAATAGATATTCTACACCCAAAAATAAAGAAGCAGCCACAACAGGATAGTAGGAAGGGTGCAATCATGATAAAATCAAATCACAGCCACCACCAAGTGGGTGACCCACAAACTGGAAAAGAATTATACCACAGAAATTCTCCACAGGAGTGAAAGTTCTAAGCCCCATGTCAGGGTCCCCTGCAATGGCAGGCAGAGCCCCAGAAAACCTGGCTTTGAAGGCCAACAGGGTTTGATCACAGGAATTCCACAGGTCTGGGGAAAACAGAAACTCCCACTCTTAGAGGGCACACACAGGGTCTTGTGTGCACCAGGACCCAGGGAAATAAATAGTGACCTCATAAGAGCCTGGGTCAGACCTACCTGCTAGTATTGGAGGGTCTCCTACACAGGCAGGGGGCAACTGTGACTCACTACAGGGACAAAAACACAGTTAATGTAGTTCTAAGGAGTACTCATTAGCATCAGCCTTCCTGGAGGCCATCATTTTCTCACCAAGACCTGGCCTCACCTAACAGCTGGCAGGCCAGGACTCAGGCCAAACAATCAAGTGGGAACACAGCCCCACTCATCAGCAGACAGGCTGATTAAAATCTTCCTGAGCACACAGCTGCCTGATAAACACACCTCTTGACATGGTCCTGCCCCGAGTGACAAGACCCAATTCCACCCACCAGTGGGCAGGAACCAGTCCCTCTAAGTCTTTTAGACCAGTCTTATCCACCAAGTTGAAGACAACAAAAAAATTACAACCCTGCAGCCTTCAGAATGGAAACCACAATCACAGAAAGTTAGACAAAATAAGACAGCCAAGGAATCTGTCCCAAATGAAGGAACAAGATAAAGCCTCAGAAAGACAACTAAATGAAGTGGAGACAGGCCATCTACCCTAAAAATAATTCAGAATAATGACAGTAAAGATGATCCAAGAGCTTGGAAAAAGAATGGAGGCATAGATCAAGAAGATAAATGTTTAACAAAGACCTAGAGCTAAAGAACAAACAGAGGTGAACAGTACAGTAACTGAAATGAAAAATCCACTAGAAGAAATCAATAGCAGAATAACAGGCAGAAGAATGCATAAGTAAGCTGGAAGACAGGATGGTGGGAATCACTGTCATGGAATAGAATTTAAAAAAAAAGAATGAAGAGAAATGAGGACAGTCTAAGAGACCTCTGGAATAACATTAATTGTGCCAACATTTGTATAACAGGAGTCCAAGGAAGAGAAAGGACCTGAGAAGATATTTGCAGAGATAATAGCTGAAAACTTCCCTTACATGGGAAAGGAGTCACTGAAGACCCAGAAATGCAGAGAGTTCCTTATGGGATAAACCAGGGAGGAACATGCCAAGACATATAGTGATCAATTTGACAAAAATTAAAGACAAAGGAAAGATACTAAAAGCAATGAGGGAAAAACAGCAAATAACATACAAGGGAATTCCCATAAGGTTATCAGATGATTTTTCAGCAGAAACTCTGTAGGCCAGAAGAAAGTGGCACAGTGTATTTACAGTGATGAAAGGGAAGAACCAACAACCAAGAATACTCAGCAAGACTCTCATTCAGATTTAACAGAGAAATCAAAAGCTTTACAGACAAGCCAAAGCTAAGAGAATTCAGCACCACCAGACCAGCTTTGCAACAAATGCTATAGGAACTTCTCTAGGTGGGGGGGAAAAAAAAAAAAAAGGCCACAACTAGAAAAAAATTATGAAGATAGGAAATCATCCCATATACAAATATGATATCAAAACCAGCAATCTTGAGAAAAGGTGAGCACAAATGCAGGACACTGGAAATGCATGTGAAATTAAGAAACCAGCAACTTAATAGTTTATATGTATGTGTGTGTACATATATAGATTGCTATATCAAAACCTCATGGGAAACACAAACTGAAAATCTACAATAGATACACACAAATAAAGAAAAAGGAATCCAAACAGAACTCTAATGGTAGTCATCAAATCACAGGAGAACAAAAGAAGAAGGGAAGAAAAGTGAATTACAAAAATAAA
This sequence comes from Oryx dammah, assembly GCF_014754425.2. Taxonomy (NCBI): domain Eukaryota; kingdom Metazoa; phylum Chordata; class Mammalia; order Artiodactyla; family Bovidae; genus Oryx; species Oryx dammah. Next base: position 53,401,624 of record NW_024070213.1, on the reverse strand, counting down.
TGCAAAACAATTAACAAAATGGCAATAAGAACATACATATTAATAATTACCTGAAACAGAAACAGATTAAATACTGCAATCAAAAGACACAGACTGGATGAATATATACAAAAAACAAGGCCCATATATATGCTGTCTACCAGGTGACTCAGTTGATAAAGAACCCACCCACAAACACAGACACACAAGAGATGCAGGTTCGATCCCTGGGTTGGGAAGATCCCCTGGAGAAGGAAGTGGCAACCCACTCCAGTATCCTTGCCTGGGAAATCCCATGAACAGAGGAGCCTGACAGGCTATAGTCCACAGGGTTGCAGAGAGTCAGACACCACTGAGTGCACGTGCACACACACACATAAAGACCCACTTCAGATCGGGACACAGTCAAACTGAAAGTGAGAGGATGGAAAAAGGTATTCCATGCAAATGGAAGTCAAAGGAAAGTTGGAGTAGCACTACTCATATCAGACAAGATGGACTTTAAAGACTGTTACAGGAGACAAAAGAAGAGAACTACATAATGATCAAGAGATCAATCCAAGAAGAAAATATAACAATTTTAAGTACATCTGCACTCAACAAAGGAGCGCCTCAATACATAAGGCAAATACTAATAGCCATAAAAGGAGAAATCAACAGGAACACAATAATAATGGGGGACTTTAACACCCCACTTTCATCAATGGACAGATCATCCATATAAAAAATCAACAAGGAAACACAAGCCTTAAATGACAAATTAGACCAGATAGATTTATTTATATTTATAGAGCATTCCATCCAAAAGCATCAGAACACACATTCTCAAGTGCACATGGAGCATTCTCCAGTTTGATCACACACTGGGCCACAAGGCAAGCCTTGGTAAATTTAAGAAAATAGAAATCATATCAACCATCTTCTCTGATTATGAGATTATCAGCTACAAGGAAAAAAAAACTAAAAAAACACAAACATGTGGAAGTTAAACAATATGCTCTTATACAACCAATGGATCACTGAAGAAATCAAAGAGAAAATTGAAAAAATAGAGACAAATGAAAATAAAAGCATGATGATCCAAAACCTGTGCGATGCAGCAAAGGCAGTTCTAAGAAGGAAGGTACAGCAATGCACTCTTACCTCAGGAAGCAAGAATCTCAAACAACCGAATCTTACACCTGAAGCAACTAGAGAAAGAAGGACAAACAAATTCCCAAAGTTGGTAGAAGGAAAGAAATCATAAAGATCAGAGCAGAAATAAATAGAGACAAAGAAAATAATAGAAAAGATCAACGAAACTAAAAGCTGATTCTTTGAAAAGGCAAACAAAATTGATAAATCTTTAACCAGACTCAGCAAGAAAAAAAGGGAGAGGGCTTGATAAAATAAAATGAGAAATGAAAAAGGAGAAGTTACGATGAACACGACAGAAATACAAAGGATCAGAAGAGACTACTACAAGCAACTATATGCCAATAAAATGACAACCTAGAAGAAATGGACAAATTCTTAGACATACAATCTCCCAAGACTGAACCAGGAGAAAATAGAAAATACGAACATACCATCACAAGCACTGAAATGGAAACTGTGATTTTAAAACTCCCAACAAACCAAATGAGTTTGAGCAAGCTCCAGGAGCTGGTGATGGAAGGGAAGCCTGGTGTGCTGCAGTCCATGGGGTCACAAAGAGTCAGACATGACTGAGAGACTGAACTGAACTGAACAAACCACAGTCTAGGGCCAGACTGCTTCACAGGAAAATTCTATCAAATATTTAGAGAAGAGTTAACACTATCCTCCTGAAACTGTTCCAAAAAATTGCAGAGGAAAGAGCACTTCCAAACTCATTCTATGAAGCCATCATCACCCTGATATAAAAACCAGATAAAGATACCAAAGAAAATTACAGGCCAATATCACTGATAAACATAGATGCAAAAATACTAAAACAAAATACTAGCAAACTGAATCGAACAATACATTAAAAGGATTATACACTATAATCAAGTGAAATTTACCCCAGAAATACAAGGATTTTTCAATATTGGGACATCAATCAGTGTGGTATATAACATCATATATTGGAGAATAAAAACCATATGGTCATCCCAATAGTTTCAGAAAAAGCTTTTGACAAAGTTTAACACCATTTATGATTTAAAAAAAAAAAACTCTCCAGAAAATGGGCATAGAGCAGACATGTGTACATGCACAGCAAGTTGCTTCAGTTATATCTGACCCTTTGTGACTTATGGACTGTAGCCTGCCAGGCTGCTCTGTCCATGGACTCTCCAAGCAAGAATACTAGAGTGCATTTGCCATGCCCCTTCCAGGGGAACCCAGGGATCAAACCCATGTCTATTACATCTCCTGCATTGGCGGGCATGTTCTTTACCACTAACGCCACCTGGAAGGCCCAGAGGGGACATACTTCAACATAATAAAGGCCATATATGACACAGAAGAACTATACAAAAAAGATCTTCATGACCCAGATAATCACAATGGTGTGATCACTCACCTAGAGCCTGATATCCTGGAGTGCGAAGTCAAGTGGCACTTAGGAAGCATCACTATGAACAAAGCTAGTGGAGGTGATGGAATTCCAGTTGAGCTATTTCAAATCCTGAAAGATGATGCTGTGAAAGTGCTGCACTCAATATGCCAGCAAATTTGGAAAACTCAGCAGTGGCGGCCACAGGACTGGAAAAGGTCAGTTTTCATTCCAATCCCAAAGAAAGGCAATGCCAAAGAATGTTCAAACTACCGCACAGTTGCACTCATCTCACATGCTAGCAAAGTAATACTCAAAATTCAAGCCAGGCTCAACATTACATGAACCAAGAACTTCCAGATGTTCAAGCTGGATTTGGAAAAAGCAGAGGAACAGAGATCAAAAGTGTCAACATCCATTGGATCACCAAAAAAGCAAGAGAGTTTCAGAAAAACATCTACTTATGCTATATTGAATACGCCAAAGCCTTTGACTGTGGATCACAACAAACTGTGGATAAAAGAGATGTGAATACCAGACCACCTGACCTGCCTCCTGAGAAATCTGTATGCGGGTCAAGAAGCAATAGTTAGAACTGGACATGGAACAACAGATTGGTTCCAGATTGGGAAAGGAGTACATCAAGGCTGTATATGTCACCTTGCTTATTTAACTTCTATGCAGAGTACATCATGCAAAATGCCGGACTTGGATGAAGCACAATCTGGAATCAAGATTGCCGGGAGGAATATCAATAATCTCAGATATGCAGATGACACCACCCTTATGGCAGAAAGTGAAGAACTAAAGAGCCTCTTGATAAAAGTGGAAGAGGAGAGTGAAAAAGTTGGCTTAAAGCTCAACGTTCAGAAAACTAAGATCATGGCATCTAGTCCCATCACTTCATGGCAAATAGATGGGGAAACAATGGAAACAGTGAAAGACTTTATTTTCTTGGACTCCAAAATCACTGCAGATGGTGACTGCAGCCATGAAATAAAAAGACGCTTGCTCCTTGGAAGAAAAGCTATGACCAACCTAGAAGCATATTAAAAAGCAGAGACATTACTTTACTGACAAAGGTCCATCTAGTCAAAACTATGGTTTTTCCAGTAGTCGTGTATGGGTGTGAGAGTTGGACTATAAATCAAGCTGAACACTAATGAAGTGATGCTTTTGAACTGTGGTGTTGGAGAAGACTCTTGAGAGTCCCTTGGACTGCAAGATCGTGCCAGTCCATCCTAAAGTAAATCAGTCTTGAGTATTCATTGGAAGGACTGATGCTAAAGCTGAAATTCCAATACTGTGGCCACCTGATGGGAAGAACTGACTCATCTGAAAAGACCCTGATGCTGGGAAAGATTGAAGGTGGGAGGAGAAGGGGAGGACAGAGGATGAGATGATTGAATGGCATCACTGACGTGATGGATGTGAATTTGAGTAGGCTCTGGGAGTTGGTGATGGACAGGGAAGCCTGGTATGCTGCAGTCCATGGGGATGCAAAGAGTCAGACACTACTGAACGATTGAACTGATGACAGAGTTACAGCTAACAACATACTCAACAGTGAGAAACTCAAAGCTTTTCCTCCATGACCAGAAATAAGACAAGGATGTCCACTCTCACCACTTTTGTTCAATATAGTTTTGGAAGCCCTAACCAAAGCTCACAATTAGTGACAAGAAAACACAGGAAACTGTAAAACTCCCTGGTAAAGGTCAATATATAGAAAACGTAGTGGAATAATCAGTTATAAAGTTAGTATGAAAGTTACAAGAAAAAAGTCCAAAAAATGACTATAACTACAATAATTAGTTAAGGGATACACAAGATAATAAAAATGTGAATTGTCACATTAGAAACATAAAATATGGTGAGGAGAGCTTTAGCATGCTAAAAATGTAGCACTTTAGAAAACATTCAAACTTAGGTTGCAATCAACTTAAAATCGACTGTTATAAATACAAGCTTTTACATGTGTGCCTTATGCTGACCACAAAGCAGAAACCTATAGTACAACACAAAAGATAGTAGACTCTAATAACACTGAAGAAAGTCAAACCCAAAAGGAAGAAAGCAAGAGAAAGGGAAAAGAACAAGGAGAACTATATGATAGCCAGAAAAGAAGAAACAAAATGGATATAAGTACATTCCTATCAATAACCATTTTCAATGTAAGTGAATTAAATTCTCCAGTCAAAAGAGAGTGGCTGAATGGAAGAAAAAAGTAAGATATCTGTGTGCTGCCTACAAAAGACTCATTTCAGATGCAAAAACACAAGCAACTGAAACATGAAGGGATGGAAAAAATGTATTTTGTGAAAATGGAAATCTAATGAAAGTTGGAGTATCTAGACTTACATCAGACAAAATAGACTTTAAAACAAAATAATAACAAAAGACTGTCACTACATATTGATAAAGGGGTCAACCCAACGAGAAAATACATTTCCCAACACAGGAGCACCTAACTATGTAAACCAAATGCTGACATGCCTAAAGGAAGAAATAAACAGCAGTACAGTAATACTAGGGGACTTTTACACCACAGTAATCATCCAGACAAACCAACAACAACAATCAATAAGCATTGGTCTTAATAACGTCCTTTTGTCTAAAGTCCTTTAACTGCTAAGTACAGAACATTCCATCAAAAGAAACAGAATTTACATCTTCTCAAGTGCACGTGGAACATTCTCCAGGATATATCGTGTTATGCCACAAGTCTCAATAAATTTAGAAGACTGAAATCATATCAAGCATATTTTCTGACCATAACGGTATGAAATGAAGCAAGAAATCAATTACAGAAAGCAAACTGGAAAATTTACAAAGATGTGGAAACTAAACAACATGCTACAGAACAACCAATGGTTCAAAGCAATCAAAAGAGAAATCAAAAATTACCTTGAGACATTTGAAAATGAAAAATACAACATACCGAAACATAGGATGCGGCAAATGCAGTTCTAAGAGGCACGGTGACAGTAGTAAATGCCTACCTTAGGAAACAGGAAAGGTCTCAAACAGCATAACTTTACATCTCAAGGAACCAGAACAAAGTCCAGAGTTAATAGAAGGAAGGAAATAAAGTTCAGAGCGGAAATAAAACTAAAAATGAAACTAAGAGCTGATTCTTTTAACAACGAACAAACTCAACAAACCTTTAACTGGACTCACCAAAAAACAAAGAGGACTCAAATAAAACCAGAAATCAAGAAGAGATATTACAACTGATACCATAGAAATACTCATGATCCTAAGAGACTATTAGGAACAATTATATGCCAACAAATTTGGCAACCTAGAAAAGATGGAAAAATTCCTAGAAACGTACAACCTACCAAGACTGAACCAAGAAGAAAGAAAATCTGAACTGAGTACTACTAATAAAGAGAGTGCATCAGTAATCAGAAACCTCCCAGCAAACAAAGTCCAGAAGCAGATGGCTTCACTATGAATTCTTCTAAATAGTAAAATAAATTCTATTAGTCAGATTCTACTAATATTCTATTAATACCAATTTTTCTCAAACTCATTCAAAAAACAGCAGAGGTGGGAATGCTCCAAAGTCATTTTATGTTGCCAGCATTACTGGGACAAGGGCACCACAAGACACCACAAGAAATTACAGGCCAATGATACTGATGAATATAAATGCAGAAATTCTCAACAAAATATTAGCAAACCAAATTCAACAATATATTAAAAGGCTCATACACCATAAGCAAGTGGGATTTATCCTAGGATTGCAAGGATGGCTCAACATATGCAAATCAATGTGATATACCACACTGACAAAATAAAGAATAAAAATCAATCATCTCAAAAATGCAGGAAAAAATTTTGACAAAATTTAACATCAATTGTGATTAAAAAAAAAAAAACCTCTCAACAAACTGGTTATAGAGTGACTACATGCATGTCAACATAATCATGGCTATATATGACAAATCCATAGCTAATGTCACACTCAAAGGTGAGAAGCTGAAATGAAAGCTTTTCCTCTAAAATCAGCAACAAAGCAAGGAGGCTTTCACCACTTTTTTGCAACCTAGTATTGGAAGTCCTAGGCTAAAAAAGAAAAGAAATAAAAGGATCCAAATCAAGAAGGAAAAGGTAAAATGGTCACTATTTGGAGATTACATGATATTCTATATAGAAAATCAAAACACTGTTTTGAACTAATAAATTCAGTAAAGTTGCATGATATAAAATCAGTATACAAATAATTCTATACACTAACAACAAGTTGTCAGAAATTAAGAAAACAATCCCATTTACAATTGCATCAAAAATAATGTCTAGGAATAAATTTAACCAAGGAAATGAAAGACCTATACACTGAAAACTGTAAGACACTGATAGAATAAACTGAAAACACACATTTTAAAAATGCTTCATACTTACGGATTATAGGAATTAATATTGTTAAAATGTCCATACTACCCAAAGCAATATACAGATTCAGTACAATCCTTATCAAAATCCCAATGGCATTTTTCACAGCAGTAGAATAATCGTAAAATCTGTGTGGACAGGGAGGCCTGGTGTGCTGTGGTTCATGGGGGTGCAGAGTCGGACACAACTGAGCTACTGAACTGAACAAAACACCCAGAATACCCAAAGTAACCCTAAGAAAGAAGAAAAGGCTGGAAACATCTCTCTTCCTTATTTCAAAATATATTACATCTCTCTTCCTTATTGCAAAGTATATATTACATCTCTCTTCCTTATTTCAAAGTATATATTAC